>NC_057809.1:104618443-104904019 GCF_018294505.1 Triticum aestivum
AAAGAATGTCATGCAGCTGCGTCTCCGGCCCGCCCAGGACGAAAAGCCCATTTTCTGTCATGATTTTTTGTCATAGAAGTAGGAGCCCACCACATCTATGATGATATCGGGTTTTTCACAATTTTTGTCATAGAAGTGTCATATGTATGACAGAAAAAAATTCATTTGGCCCAAAATGTCACGGATGTGTCTTTTTTTGTAGTGTTTTACTGTATATTTCATGCGATTAATTTTGGCATATCGAGATCTAAGCAATTTACAATAGGATGAAAAGACTGGCATCCTTCACATTATTGGCGAACTCAGTTCATAGAAACAAGCAATTCAACCATTCTGTGGGTAAATCAAAAGTGCCATTGGAATATTTTTCACTATCCAATCATACATGCAAAAAGGGGCGACGCCACCATAGGGGCTGGTATGGGCGGCCGCCTCAGGTGGCTGGAAAGTGTGTGCCTAGTTTGAGTCGTCCAGGTTAGCCCATGCTAGTTTTGTTCGTCCCAACGCACGAGCAGGCAATGTAAAAAATGAAGAAAAATGTTTCAATTTGGATGCGCCAATAACATAAGTGCAAGGAGGGCCCTATAGCAGGCTCATGGCCCAAACGAGCGCCTCCCATATCGATCGACAGCAGGAAAAATCCCAATTCATTCACTCCAGCCTCCAGTCTGGTTCGCTCCTAACCTAGCCGCCGCTGGACAGACCGACACAGCACTTCCTCGCACCCTCGTTGGAGGGCGGTCGTCGGGATTCAAGCAAATGGAAGGACAAGAAGATGAAGATCCAACCCTGGGTGTAGCCTGCGTGGGAGGCAGCGGCGGCAGCACGGGCATGGCATCGAGCTTGTGCAAACGGACAGTCGCAGCTTGCAAGAGTAGCATGCGCAACGAGTAGGTACATCACATCCCTGATTATATCTAATTCAACTCTTCAATTTCTGGCCAATAGTTAAACCTGACGGTGTTGTAAAACTGCTTGTATGTAGGGAATCTATGAGAAAATGAAACCAATTTCTACTTATTTTATAACTCCCCCAATCAATACTGAAGTGACTGAATCTAATGTATCTAATAAAGTTTCCGGTGCAAACATACAAGCTCATGTTGTTCTTAAGCCTGAAGTGTCTAATGAACAGACTGCTAATGAAGGATTTGATGCAAACATTTTACATGCTCCTGGTGATGAACATATAGTGTCTAATGAGGGATCTAATGCAAGCATTTTGCAAGCTCATTGAAGGATTTAATGTCTAATGATGATCTACTATGTTGAGAGAGACAGAGATTTACAGGCATTGATGACAACTAAATTATAGTGCATTTTCATAGCTTGAGGAAATGTCAGGCCATCTACCAGAAAGTCCCCGTATCATGACAACATAGCATAAATACTTTTCTAATCTGTTGTTGGAAACTATTGGCATACTTGTGCAGGATAGATATATTGATATGCAGTTTGCGCACTGGTTATACGTGCAATTACACTTCGATATTTTCAGCCAGAGAATGAATAATTCAAGCAGGTACAGACCATGTTTGTAGTCCTTGTACACCATGTTGCATTTTGTGTTTTTTGGTGCTTGCATCATTTAGTGTTTATAATCTGAACTACTTTGGATCATTAGCTAGTTTTCAAAGTGCATGTAGCTTCACATTTCTCAAGTTACGTTGTCGGTGGACCACCCGGTGTGGTGGACGAGGGCATAGATGAGGTAGCTCCGGTGCGGTGGACGAGGGCGTAGATGAGGTAGCTCCGGTGCGGTGGTGAAGCGCGGCCGTCGTCTTCGTCGTCGTCGTTCGGCACAGAGGTGGGGAACGGTGGGGAAAGAGACGAGACGAGGGGTGATTCGAGGGTTGGCGGCGAATTAGGGATTTGAGCAATCTGGGCACGGAAGGGGACGGTGGAGAAGAGAGATTTTGCAGGGCTGGAATTGGGGCCGCCAGATATTTCAATCCGAAACATGGAAGCGCGAACTTATATTGTTGTTGTCCTTTTTGGGGAGGAGGAGGTGGGTGGATGGGTGCTACGCGTCCGTCCGACACACGCGACCACCCCAACAGGACTATGCTTCGGTGCCTTAAGGCACCTGCCTTTGTGTCCATGACATGTGGGCCCAACAGGTGGCTGGCCCACATGTCAGTGACCCAAAGGCAGTTGCCTTTAAGGCACCGAAGCAGCGTCCACTCTGACACGACCCTGGTCTGCCTGGTGCGCCTACATTTGAGAATACAAACAAATCTTCTTTCATTTGCAAACGAATCTATATGTATTACCATGCCTGTGTTTTCCTTGCAAAAATTAGGCATTCGAAACGAGATACTCCATCCGTTCACTTTTGTAAGTCGTTTCAGACAACTTAAAATGAACTGTTTTGCACATTGTCTAAAATGTCTTCCAAGTCTTATAAAAGTGAACAGAGGGAGTACTATAAATTAATTAATGGGGAGTTATTTGAAAAAAATCGAAACAGTACCCACGCTAACGTGGATTAGAGTCTGTGTCACATAATTAGTTATTTGAATTAGAGTGTGTGTCACGTAGTTAGTTATTTGAATTAGAGTGTGTGTCACGTAGCGATCTCCAATTCTAACGTGGATTTCACATTTCACTGTATCCATGCTACTTTTTTAATACAAATTCATATGTATATGATGAACACCATGGTAGTGAGAAAACTTTTGGATGGATTCAAACATATGACCTACAAAATAGCACAACAAACTGAGTCAATGTCAACTTTTTGAAACTTAGTATGGCATGAATTCGAAATAATTACCCGTATGCCTGGTCCTCGGTTCAAATCTTACAATGTACACCGAATTGAAACATCGATATTAAGTCTCGTACTATGTACATTCAAATGTTGTTTTTAGCCCCCCCCCCCCGCACAAATGCTACATACTTCTTGTATCGGTCAATCTTCCTCTCCTAACCACCTTAGGAAGCTATCGGTTTCCAACACACGTTCATTCTTTCTCTCCATGTTTCGATCTCTAAGTCTCTCAACTACACAACCCGTTTTTCCACTCTGTTACCAAATGTATTTACCTCACACACCCGCCATTGCACCCCATGCCGAGCTCTCTCTCTCTCCCCCCTCTCCCTCT
Source organism: Triticum aestivum (assembly GCF_018294505.1). Classification (NCBI taxonomy): domain Eukaryota; kingdom Viridiplantae; phylum Streptophyta; class Magnoliopsida; order Poales; family Poaceae; genus Triticum; species Triticum aestivum. The sequence continues at coordinate 104,621,551 of NC_057809.1, forward strand.
CACCCTCTCGCGCTAAATACATGCATTGCCTATCTAGCCCCCCAACCTCTCGTGCGCATGCACGCACATTGTATATCTAGGTCACTCCCTCGAGACTGTCTCACTCTTTCTTCCGCACGACAGGCCACACTCGCTCAATCTCGCTCTCTTTATCTGAGTCTCGTCTAACCTCGTTTTATTTCACACACAAATGATATATCTCCCTGTTCGGGCCTCGATCGACACACTCTATACTCTCTCACGCAGATTGTCTATCTAGGTTAGTCCATCCAAGCCGCCGCCACTCTTTCAACCTCATGGTGGGCCACACCCACTCAATCTCTCTCTCTCTCTCTCTCTCTCTCTGTGTTTGTCTCGATTGACATCGCTCTTTCTCGGACAAAAATGATATATCACCATGTTTGAGCCCAATTCGACCTATTCACATTGTATACTCTCTCACGCACATCGTCTATCTAGGTCACTCTCTCCAACCCATCTCACTCTTTTGATCGCACAGCGACCCTATGTGATCGGTTAACCTTGCTTCCTCCCATGCACAAAATATATCTAGACGTCTGTGACTGGATCATCTCTCAAGCTCTATCTTACAGCCCTCACCCTTGCCAAAAAGCTCAATCGGACAATATCTCTCCAGAGCATATATATTTGTTCAATGAATGTCATACCACACTCACTTTGTCTCTCTATCTATATGTCTCTCGATTGACCTTGCTTTCTCACACCGTATCTTCCACGCGTTGAAGCTACTACCTATCCATCCCTCGCAAAGCCGGAGCTATTTACATTGCGAGGGGCACTCCAACCTTGGATTAATTTGTGTAGGCATTTATTCCAGTCGGTTTAGATTATATTTTTGTAGCATTCGGCCCACGACTACTCCAAACACCGTTGCAACCCACGCAACTCCCCTAGTTGATTTCCCTCTGGCTCGGTCATCGCTCTCTCGCACGTCCTTTCTCGCCTTCAATGTCGCACCATGGTATTGTTGAAAAAACTATGTTGTTCTCTTTAATTATTATAAATAAGCTACAAAACTACACACCGATAGTCCACTTGGAGTGGAACAAATTTCGACCCACAAATTAAAGTGCTACAAACTACACACCGAGGGGCCCACATGTCATGAAACAAATTCGGACCCATATACAAATTAAAAAATAAAGGACGAGGATCGAACATGCGACCGGGCCTTCAAGCCGCACGTCAATAGGTAACATACGTAGAATAGCAATGTTTATTGTACCCCCTTTGTTCACATAATGTTTTTATATTACCATAGCCTAATTAATGGATAACATGTAATATTATTTTTAGTACTATTCACTTCACTTACTGGTGGGGTTCCATGTGTGCTCTCTCTCTCTCCTCCCCTTCTGCGTTTAGACGCACGGGCAAACAGGAAGAACTCGCGGGCGATGTTGCCGTTGACCATATCTGGACACGTTCACAAGTCACGGCACCAGTTTCACATACTAGCAGCACTAGTCAATGTGTACGTGCAATGCACGTTAATTTGGAAGTATATTAAGTGCATGTGGATATTAACTACCAGGATATCATTTGTGTGTTGTCATGTGATTAGCACTATTTTTGGCATGAAATTAACTGCACGCTAAACGTGTTGAGCGCTCGACATTGAAGCAGTCTAGGTCATTGGATGACAAGGAATACATGGGGCTTGATGACGTTTTATATTTAATTTGATACGACTCTAGCAGAACATTCAACGATCAAACCATAAATTTCGTTCAGTCTGACTCCAACTTTAAATTATATGATGATTGGTATAAAATAAACGGAAATGATAAACATTCGGATTTTAAGCATGGCAATCCGAACGTTTTTCATGGCAAATTTAGATTACGCGGCAGCGGCGGGGGCGTCTCGCGGTGGGAAGCGGCTCCTCTGCCGTGCTCTGTGTGTCGTCGGGCCACTGACCGACGGCGATGGCGGCGTCTTGCGCCGTTGTTGGCTTACTCTTGGACGTTGGCCTAGCTTCAAGGAAGGCCAAAATGTTCTGGACTACAGAGCGAGTCAACTGGCGGGAGGAGGTGACTGGCATTGGCGCAAGGAAGCGGTCGACGGCGGCCATCCATGCCGCTGAGGGGGGCACTGGCACCCGTGCGCGGACAGGCGTTGTCAACAGCGCGGCGGAGACATTCGTGTGCACGAGCACCGGCACGGGCTCCCACGTCAGTGCACGCATAGGCGCATGCGCTGGCAGGTGCACGGGCACCGGCACGGGCGTGCGCGTCAGTCCACGCGTAGGCGCATGCGCGGGCAGGTGCACGGGCGCGTGAAAGTCAGCGGGGACCTCGTGGAACCCCGTGGGATCAAGCTCGGCGACAATGTGCGGCTCCCAGCCCATCAATGCCACGGGGATGGGAGCTGGCGCAGTCGGGGCGACAGGAGCCGGAACGGGAGCGGGGACAGGCGCGGCATCTTCCCGCAAGGCCAGTTCAAGCTCATCCCAAAGCGCCTTATGTTCTTGAGACTCTGGCTGGGTGTCTTCCTCAGGAAATAGGAACACTAAGGGCAGACCATCATGATGCGGCATGGCGTACGTTTAGGTTAGGCTAGTTGGAGGTAGACGACAGGAGAATCGGAGAGGAAGAGAGAGGATTGTAGCGATACCGGGTAGTGCGGGGTTGATTTTAAACTGCGGCGCCGACGACATTAAAAGGGGAGCAGTTGGGACGACGGTGGGCGGCGGAGCCTGGTCAAAGGGCTCGCCTCCCGGTGAGCCTGCACAGTGGTCTGCTCGCATGCCTCCCTGCCAGTCGGCGCAGCGGTCTGCTCGCACGCCTCCTGTCGACTCACACGCTTGCTCGGACGGCACCTGCCGATGAGAAGCGGGGACTCGTGGCGGCACGTAAACACCCACGTTGTCAATAGTGAAAGCATTCGCCTTAACGTGAAAAGTCTTTGTTCCAAAATACCTTGGCTCTTCATTTGTGCAACTTGTCATAAGCAGCTTGTCTCAAATTGAAGAAAAAACTTATGAAGTAATATTTGTGCCATATCACGTGACCATGCTTAGTTTCAAGAATTTATGCTCACTTTTGGATTTTCTGAAATTTAAGATCCAGGATTTGAAACAATATCATAACCTGCATCATGCAATAAATTTTCAAGCCGTACATCTGTCCTGTTGTATTTCTTAAGAAAGGATTTGGTCAAACATTTTGCTTAGTTAGACTTCAGACAAGTTATATATGCAGAGTAAAAGGATAATCCCTTCGTACCAGTGCATTGCCTGATATATTAACTCAAGTACTAGGCACGAACAAACGGGCTCAATTCTGTGCTCATCCTGGTGTAGTACTAGTAGTAGTAGTAGTACTAGGCAATGCAGTTGACGGGTGATGTCGGTGTCAAAACCGGCGGATTTCGGGTAGGGGGTCCCGAACTGTGCGTCTAAGGCGGATGGTAACAGGAGGCAGGGGACACGATGTTTTACCCAGGTTCGGGCCCTCTTGATGGAGGTAAAACCCTACGTCCTGCTTGATTTATTCTTGATGATATGGGTATTACAAGAGTTGATCTACCACGAGATCGAAGAGGCTAAACCCTAGAAGCTAGCCTATGGTATGATTGTCTGTTGTCCTACGGACTAAACCCTCCGGTTTATATAGACACCGGAGAGGGTTAGGGTTACACAAGGTCAGTTACAAAGGAGGAGATATACATATCTGTATTGCCAAGCTTGCCTTCCACGCCAAGGAGAATCCCATCCGGACACGGGACGAAGTCTTCAATCTTGTATCTTCATAGTCCAACAGTCCGGCTGTCCGGAGACCCCCTAATCCAGGACTCCCTCAGTAGCCTCTGAACCAGGCTTCAATGACGATGAGTCCGACGCGCAGTATTGTCTTCCGCATTGCAAGGCGGGTTCCTCCTCCGAATACACCACAGAAGAATTTGAATACAGGGATAGTGTCCGACCTTGCAAAATAAGTTCCACATACCACCGTAGAGAGAATAAGATTTCCACAAATCTTAATCTGCTGACACGTTTTGGCAACATGACATCATGCCATGGCTCGGTGATATTCAAACCGTTTTTCTTCAACCAGCTCCACACATAACGCGAGGCGGTTTCTTGACACATCTTGCCAAAGCAGAGATCGTGTTCCCCTAATTACGGGATTCTTATCAATACGGTCGTGGTTAACCCAACTGTGTCTAGGACTCCTAGATTATAGGCAAGTCCCAAACGGCTACGGAGAGGACGCCTGATATTCACCCTCTTTATAAAGGGACAAGGCTTTTACTTTTTTCCCTCCCATGCTCAATCGAATCCTTCCCCCGCCTCGAGTTCTAACACCCAAAGCCCAGGTCAGGTGCTTCGGACCTTCAATCATGTCCGGATCTAGCCTTCAAGGCCGGTGGATGCCCTCCTCCATTATGGAAGAGGATATCAAGAAGTTGAGGGAGGCCAGATATCTGACCGCCGAGGTTTCGCATCGGCTGCCTGCTCGAGGGCAGGTCATCCCTACTCCCGAACCCGACGAGAGCGTCATGTTCGTCTCCCACTTCCTCCGAGGTCTAGGCCTCACTCAGGATCCCTTCGTTAGGGGTTTGATGTTCTATTACGGGCTAGATTTCCACGATCTAGCCCCGGACTCCTTTCTCCACATCTCGGCATTTATTGTCGTATGTGAGGCCTTCCTCTGCATTACCCCTCACTTCGGCCTGTGGCTCAAGACCTTTGACGTGAAGCCGAAGATGGTCGAGGGGCAGCATGTAGCGTGCGGAGGTGCATTGATAAGAAAGATCGTTGGAGCTCCATGGCCAAAGGGTTCCATTCTAGAGGTGTCCGGATTATGGCAACGGGAATGGTTTTACATCACAGCTCCTAGAAGTGCCAAGTGGGCAGCTGCCGCTGCTTTCCGCTCGAGCCCTCCACCACAACTGATGTCATGGATTAGCAGAGGGCTGAGCTGGGGTCCAGCCAAGGACGTGCCTGTCCTGCAGAGCCGCATGCAAGATCTCTTCGAAGGAGATTTCAGTCTGGTTATGGTGGTGCAAGTTATGCTGGTTTAACGAATGCAGCCATGCAAACACTGGCCCCTCCACATGTGGGAGTTCAACCCAGAAGGACCGCGCACTATTCAGAATTTACACGGCCTAATGCACGAGAAGATGTATAAATCATTCTTCGGACCCCAAATAGAGTGTCCAGACACTACCGAGGACGTGGGCCTGAGCAGCAACTGTACCGCCGACCAAGTAAGTAATCCTCAAGCCGAATACACCGTATTTCATTTATCATGACGTCATTCTGAAAAATTGCTCTTTGACCAGGACTAGCTAACAAAGGCGAAGATGATTCGGTGTTCGGGCCCCCTTCCTGAGGGTTTGGAAAATCCGGTACTGGAAAAGATGCTCGAGCTAGCACCTTGCCCGGAGCCCTCAAAGGAAGATAAAGGGGGGAATAAAGAGGGCAAAAGCGGGCCTCCACCGCTACCTATTCCGACCAAGGGAACGGGGATCTCCATGAGGGAGGATAACCAAGGGGAGGAATCTAACATTCTCTCACCCCGGGGAAGGAAGAGGACTACCTCTAAAGATCCGGAAACCAAGGTTTCCAAACGGGAGAAGAAATCTCCACTAGAGGGTCCTACCTTGGAGGGTTCTCTTGCCGCACAAAGTCCGCGCGGGGATCTGCCCTCTAACGAGCTGTAAGTAATCAAAAAGTACTTTAATAGTGAAGATATAATACCTTACCTCTGAGGAAAATAACCGAAGCATTTATCTTGCAGTTCGGATCTTAGCCCTTCTCAGCAGAGCTCGTCTTCGGGGGATCTTCTTCCGGAGATGATGGAGAGCGAAACGCCTCCCCCGGACTCCCCTACTCAAGAAGCGGGCGACCTTGAAGTGTCGTCACAGAGGGCCTCTCCGGATTCGGTGAGGCCAGAATATAATCCTATAGTAACCCGAAATCCCAGCGTCCGACTCTTGAAGAGAGCAAACAAAAGAGTCCGGCACCGTCTGGTATGCGGTCGGACGTACTGAGGGAGCTGTTGGAGCGAGCGGCCATCTCAGAAGAACACCGTACATTGATGGGTATGGTGATGGAAAGAAATTCGTCCACCGAAAGCGGATTGCATGAAGCTTTTATGAGTCTACTGACGGGCTTTGAGGTACGTGAAATGATATACTTTATAATAGTATCGCACATTTTTAGGTGTGCCCTATGTAGATAGTAGCCCCTGAGACTCTGGTTGTCGTCGAGAACGGTGGCGAACAGAGGATCGTAGTCCCAGGTAATAACCAAACCGCCTTTATGTGCAGGTGGTGGAAGCTTCGGTGGCTAGCCGGACTAATGAGTTTGCCAAACTAAAGCGGCAACTGGATGTGGCAGATGCCGACATCGAGCTTGTTAACAAGCGGCTTGACGAGGCACATGGTAAGTAATGTTTTCTGGTGAATGTCACATAGTAAGAGCAGCATGATGCCAGTATCTTTAATATGTTGTGACTACAGATGGAGCTGCCACCGTGGAGACCCTTCGGGAGGAACTTGCCCGATCCAAAGAACAAGCAAGGAGTGGTAATGTGACTGCTTTGAAGGCGGCCGAAGAGTTGAGAGCCGAGAAGGCCACGCATTGTGAGAGCAAAGAGAAAATGGCCAAGATGGCTGTAAGGTTAAAACACACTGCCGACCGTTGCCATTTCCTTGAAGAAGAAAACCGAGCGAAGGCGACGGACCTTGATAAGGCCACGATGGCGACCAAAGACACCCGCTCTGCTATGAGAGCGAGGAAGGAGGAGCTACATGAAGCCAGGGATATTGCGGCTGGGAAGCCCTTTATGCTGTGGAGGAAGTTCGGAGATCCACGGTATGCCCCTCTGGATCGGCTGTGGAGTTCGGCAGACGCATATATGGACTTGTCGGCGAGCGCTGTTGATGCGGCCGAATACTTCCGAGATCAAACAGATCGTGAAGTGGACAAGCTGTTCTGGTCGCAATTTAACGTTCCAGAGCGTCCGCTTCCATTGACTGATCAGCTAGCCGAATGGGCCGAACTCAATAGGTTGTCCGGACTCGCCATGAGGTCCGTCGTAGATCATATGTGGCCGGAAAAACCTAAGCCGAACAGCTATTTCAGCTTAGTGCAGCAGTTCCTTGGAGCGGTGTCGCGCATCAATGCGATGAAGAGGTCGGCGTGTATAGAAGGCTCGCGGATGGCCCTTGCCCGTGTCAAAGCATACTGGGTGGAGATGGATGCTACCACTGTTGCGGCGCAGTGCTCGGCCATAGGCCGAGTGGCTGCCGAGCACTATTTCAAAGAAGTTCTTGAGGGTGCTCGTTTGATAGAGGCCCAGTGCTCTAAGAATATTATGTTTGAGTGACATGTATTCCCATTGTAGACACAATGTTTTTATGAAATTTATTAAGGCTGTATTTATACTTTTGCCTGGAAGTAATATGATGCCTCATGTGCGGCCGTTCATGTATATATGTATATAACCTGAAAGATTGCAGTCGTCGGCTTCAACCCCCACACATATAATGCGGAGGTGTTCGCAGAAGATGCGTGTTCACACTTAATCCAACGTCTTGGTCCTATTAAGGAGGTGATAGCACAGCGAACGAGGCAACCGGACTATAATGCTTTAACACTTTCACTTAGCCATAGGAGTTTGACGGTGGGGCTACTATATAGCCCCTGGTGGCTCCGCAATCCCCCGAATTCGGGGTGCGTACATGCCTGGCCGGGAAACGGCCCTTCGTTAAGGCGGAGGAATTCTAACATTCCGATAGGTCATCGAGTGGTTGACCAGTCTCACGCTATATCATGACAGTCAGTTTTTGGCTTTCTCTACTGAGGTGCTCGTCCGGATGACCCGGGCCACAATCACAGTAGTTCTCCTGGTGCCGCCTTAGCCGATAGAGTGGAACGTAAGGCAGCAAAACACAGGAGCCGAGCAAACCCAACATTTGACCAAACACATGATTTGGAGCTGATGCATATAAGGCCAAACTCGCGACGCCGAACACTCCCTAAGGTATTCGGTCTTTATGGTATAAACCGGGCCTAAACAGTGCCCTTTGTAAGAAGGCCCTAGTGTCCAGGTACGTGCATTATTCTAACGTGGCCACATGCCAAGACGCCAGCATCCTTCTCAATAGTACTGAGAATCCGAGGGATGTGTATCAACAAGAGACAGTAAGAAAGGTTTACGCAGGGTCTTAATCTAAAAAGAATCCTTGGAACGGGTCCCTGCTGCATGTCTGCGCCTATGTCTCCGTTTTGCCGTATCCTGGACGGGTGTAGCACGATGGTCATCTGTAGAAGAGAGGAACTTAAGTGAAAAGTTGTCGTGCAAAAAGGTAGGTTTAAAGAAACCATGTATAATTCAAGATGAGTAAAAATTGCCACTTGTATGCGCGCGTTGAGCCCCTTGTATTTGTAATAGGGGTGTGGCCATCAAACCTGTATGAATTACATATAGCTGCGTCGGACTCGTCTAACCGTGTCCGTAGTCTTGATGACCTGTCGAATGCTTTAGTTAGTGAGGCCATTTTAGTGTGCGGCTGCCGAGGCAGCCGCACTCTCTTCGGTGCACAGGGATCGCTCAATATTTCCATTTACTGTAATGATGCCATGTGGACTGGGCATCTTAAGCGTGAGGGAAGCGTAATGCGGTATTGCATTAAAGCGAGCGAAAGCTTCGCGTCCAAGTAGTGCTTGATAGCCACTTTGGAACGGAGCAATGTGGAAGGTTAAATTTTTGCTACGGAAGTTATCAGGGAAGCCGAATATAACCTCTAGTAGCAGGGAGCCCTTGCAATGAGCCCCTGGGCCTGGCGTTACTCCTTGAAAGGTAGTATTGCTGTGGAAAATTTTCGTTGGGTCTATCCCCATTTTGCGGATTGTGTCCTGATATATCAGGTTTAGACTGCTGCAACCGTCCAACAGGACTCGTGTGAAATGGTATCCGTCAATTATTGGGTCTAATACCAATGCAGCCCATCCTGCATGCCGGATACTTGCTGAGTAATCCCGATGGTCGAAAGTGATCGGTTGAGACGACCAGTGGCAAGACTCTGCGGTGATAGGCCCTTGGGCATATTTCTCTAGGAGTGCCGCTTTGTTTCTCCCCTTGATCACGTGTAACACGTTTACTATTATGACTTCTGGTGGAAATTTCTTTTATTCCCCAGTGTCTTGCTTGAGAGGCTCATCCTCGTCTTCGCTTGGTGTATCCTCCCCCTTATGTACGGCGTTCAACTTGCCGGACTGCTTGAAGACCCAACATTCTCTGTGGGTATGATTAGCGGGTTTACCAAGGGTGCTATGGATCTGACATATTTGGTCCAGAATTTTGTTCAGGCTGGACAGTTCATCTCTGGCGCCTTTAGGGGCAGCTTTTGTTGACCTGGCCGAGAGCTTCTGAATCCAGCATTTACTGTCGTGCTTTTCGGGCTGTCTTCTTTATTCCGGCGCTTATTATTTTTGTTGCGTCGTGATTTCCCATTTCCATCTCTAACTTCGGATGTACTTGGGTCACTAGTGCTGCATCTGGCTAGCCAGCTGTCCTCACCCGCGCAAAAGCAGGTCATGAGGCTTGTTAATGCTGTCATTGTTCTCGGCTTTTCTTGGCCGAGGTGTCTGGCAAGCCATTCGTCGCGGACGCTATGCTTAAAAGCTGCCAAGGCTTCGGCATCCGGACTGTCGACTATTTGGTTCTTTTTAGTAAGAAACCTATTCCAAAGCTTTCGGGCTGACTCTCCGGGCTGTTGAGTTATATGACTCAAATTGTCCGCGTCCGGAGGTCGGACATAAGTCCCTTGAAAATTTGCCCGAAAAGCGTCTTCAAGCTCTTCCCAGCTTCCAATGGAGCTTTCGGGGAGACTTTTAAGCCAGTGCCGAGATGGCCCTTTGAGTTTGAGGGGTAGATATTTGATGGCGTGGAGATCATCTCCTCGAGCCATATGGATATGAAGGATATAGTCCTCAATCCAGACCCCAGGTTCTGTTGTTCCGTCGTATGCCTCTATGTTTACGGGTTTGAATCCCTCTAGAAATTCATGGTCCAGCACCTCATCGGTGAAACATAGGGGGTGTGCGGCACCCCTGTATTTGGGTGTACCGCATTGTTTGGATGTTTGTTGTGTTGTATTGCATGCTAGAGCGCGCTTGCGTGGTCCGTAGATGGATCTGGTTGCGCTATCCTTTTGATGTGAGCCCTTGCGTGGATCGCGTGCTGGCTTGTGTGCGGCATCGGTTGCCGCATTATGTTGGCCATGAGGTCATCTATCCGGCTAGATGGCTATTTTAATTTTTGGTTGCGGGGGATCTAAGGCCTCCTCATCGAATTCAGATAGCAACTTCTGCTTCGGGTAGCTCTTGGTGGGGCGATTACCGCCGTACTTTGCTGCTATGTTGAGTACTTTACTCCATTTGATTCGGAGTGTGTCTTGCGCAGCCTTGAGCCTTTGCTTCTGCTTTTTTAGAATCCTCGCGGTGGCAACAAGCCTTTGACGGGCATTATGTTGCTCCGGGTGTCTGTCTGGTGTGATGTCGTCCGGACTATTATCTTTGACATAGTCGGGTTGTTCGGTTTGATTCTCCGTGTTGCCGTGGTCCAGCGATGGTTCACCCTGCTCTAACGCTGGGTCTACATGATCGTCGTTTCTGCCGAGGCATGATTTGGAGTGGCGCTTACGCCGCCGCTTTGACTGCTTCTCGAGGGGACAACCCTTTGTTGCGTCCTTCCGTTCCTCGTCCTCATCGTCTTTTGGTGTGTCCACCATGTATACGTCATGTGATGAAGTAGGCGTCCAGTGCCCTGTGGGCAGTGGTTCCTGTTCGTCTCCTGCATCATTGTCCATACCGTCGATGTCTTCGGAGTCAGAGTCGAGCATGTCGGTTAAGTCATCGACAGTGGCTACTAAGAGGGTGGTGGGTGGGCGGTGAATTTCTTCGTCATCCACATCCCAATCCTGCTGAACATAGTTCGGCCAGGACTCTCCTGGCAAGGAGAGAGACTTTAATGAATTCAGTATGTCGCCGAAGGGCGAGTGCTGAAAGATATCCACGGAGGTAAACTCCATGGTCGGTGCCCGACCAGATTCGATAGGAACGGGCGCAGGCGGTTCAGAGTCCGTGGCTGGAGAAGTATCCGGGAATTTAACAACACGGCTTTCATGAAGGGTAAGATCAATATTCGGCTCGATCGCCATTGGGGATGTGGCCTCTGTGGTGGGGTCTATCCACCCGTCCATGGGAGGTGCAACTGGCTCCGAATTAAGGGTCGGAGCGGCTGCCGGTGTGATTTCTTGAACACTGTCTGATGGCAGAGCTAAATCGTACTCATCGTGACCGCGTGACGCACAAGGCAGAGACTCGAATCCGTCGAAGATCAAGTCTCTGCGGATATCGGTCGTGTATTTTAAGCTTCCAAACCTAACCTGGTGGCCAGGGGTGTAACTTTTGATCTGCTCCAGATGGCCAAGCGAGTTGGCCCGCAGTGCGAAGCCGCCAAACACAAAGATCTGTCCGAGGAGAAAAGTCTCACCCTGGACTGCATCGCTATCAATGATAGTAGGAGCCATCAAGCCTGACGGCGACGACACAGAGGAACTCTCAATGAAAGCACCAATGTCGGTGTCAAAACCGGCGGATCTCGGGTAGGGGGTCCCGAACTGTGCGTCTAAGGTGGATGGTAACAGGAGGCAGGGGACATGATGTTTTACCCAGGTTTGGGCCCTCTTGATGGAGGTAAAACCCTACGTCCTGCTTGATTTATTCTTGATGATATGGGAATTACAAGAGTTGATCTACCACAAGATCAAAGAGGCTAAACCCTAGAAGCTAGCCTATGGTATGATTGTCTGTTGTCCTACGGACTAAACCCTAAGGTTTATATATACACCGGAGAGGGTTAGGGTTACACAAGGACGGTTACAAAGGAGGAGATATACATATCCGTATTGCCAAGCTTGCCTTCCACGCCAAGGAGAGTCCCATCCGGACATGGGACGAAGTCTTCAATCTTGTATCTTCATAGTCCAACAGTCCGGCCAAAGGATATAGTCCGGCTGTCCGGAGACCCCCTAATCCAGGACTCCCTCAGGTGACCTTGACGAGCGGCGACCGAGGGAATTGAACCGTGCTCGGCACGGAAGGTAACGTTGTCTACTTACTAAAGCATCCCTCTGTAGTTCATCGTTAGTCATTATGGACCGGGGACATGAGGGGAATTTCCTAGGGCTAGAATTCTGGCCGCCAAATATTTCGACTTGAAACGCTGAGGCTCGACTGGTTGGGGTTGCCTAATGTGCATACCATGCACGCCACCAAAGGACACGAGCCCGTTTTTTTAGATCAACACGAGCCAAGGTCTGGCTGGTATGTCGTTGGGTCCTACCATTCGAGAATACGAAAGGAACCTTTTAAATTTCCAAACGAATATATGTGTATTACAATACCCGTATTTTCCTTGCAAATACTAATCTCAACGTGGTAATTGATTTATGACGAGTTGTTGAATTAGAGTGAGTTTGTGATATAGTGATCTCAACGTGGATTTCACATTTCATGGTATCCCTAGTAAGTTTTCCAATGCAAATTCAAATTTAAAATATGAACAATATGGAGGTAAGAAAACTTTGTATGTAACAAGCATATGACCACACACACACACAGAGACACACACGCACAAACACAACAACAATCCAATAAGTATAGCGCATCTATTTTCCCCAACCATGCATGTATGACACGAATTCAAAAATACTCCTTCTATTCCTAAATATTACTCTTTTAGAGAGTTCAACAAGTGACTACATACGGAGCAAAATGAGTGAATCTAGACTCTAAAATATGTCTATATACATCCGTATGTGCCAGTCCATTTGAAGCCTCTAAAAAGACTAATATTTAGGAACGAAGGGAGTAAAATGTAAGACATCCATGGTCCTCAGTTCAATATTTAAAATGAACATGAAACTGAAACATGAATATTAAGTCTAGTACTACAGTACATGCAAATGTTGTGTTTAGGCGGAGCTATGATTGTCGGGGGTCAACCCCTCGACCTTAGATAAAATTGTGGAGCTCTGTTTAGGGTTGTTTAGATTATATTTGTCCCCACCCTCCCAACCACCGATTGGTTGTGCACCCCCACCCCTCCTCCCCGGGAGAATATCATGTGCCCCCATACCTTAGATGCTATATGCCGATACGAGTTGCTTGGAGCTTGTAGATCTGAGATATAGCAGCTCACATGATGTGTCTGAATATTTTTGCAGGAAACCTTGATGAGTTTGAGAATTGCACACAATTTGTACAAAAACTACTTAGATGCCCTTTGATCCCATATCCAACGACCTCGAAGCTCGTATCACCATAGCATCTAAGATGAAGGAGGACATCATATTCTCCTGTATGTAAGAATATCATGTGCTACCACACCTTAGATGCTTTGGTGATACAAGATCTTTGGAGGCGTTGGATTTGTGACCCAACACCTCCTCGGTGGTTCGAATGTTTTTTTGCGGAAAAGCCCCAAAAGAGTTCGGCCACTGCTTACAAGCACAAAGACTGCTCAGATGCCATTGGATCTTAGATCAAACGACCTCCAAGCTCGTATCACTGTAGCATCCAAGCTGCGTTAGCACCTTATGTTTTCTCGCACGGGAGAGTATGAGGTGCTCCCGCACCGTAGATTCTATGGTGATACGAGTTCACTGAGATCTAATGGCCCACAGTAGGAGGTTTGAATGTTTTTGCAATATACGGCTGACAGAGTTTGGGAAATGCACAGAAAGTACAAGTACTATGCATGTGCCATCCGATCACTGATCATACGACCTAGATGCTCATATCACCATAGCGGGTAATTAAGCTACGGGGAGCACCTAATATGAGCACCGAGGAGCCATTGGATCGAAGATGCAGCGACACACACGAGGCTCGAATGTTTTATTTGCAAAAAAACCTTTGGAGAGTTTGGAAATTGTGCATAATTACAAAGACTACTCCCAAGCCATTGGATCTCACTTCCAACGGTGTAAAAACTCGTATCACCATAGTATCTAAGCTACGGGGTGGATGTGATATTCTATGCCGCTGTCTTTTTTGTTAATAAACTTGCAAAATACGTGTAACTCGTGTCGTTACTTGTCTAACCGCGCAAAGTGTTTGTTCAAAAAAACCATCCTACACTGAAATATCAGAACAACACACGGGGGTCCCACTTGTCATTAATCAAATTTGGACCTAAAACTAACAAATCTGAAAGACGAGATTCGAACTGGCAACCTGGACTACAAAGCATAAGTCGATAGCCTGAAAAAACGAACGGTTGTTGGCTTTGTCCCATAACTTGATTTTATACAGTACTTGCGTTGAGTAGAGTAGAGGGAGTGCCTCGTCAACACGTGCATGACCGTTGTCTCACTTACTGGCGGGTCCCAGGTCTGCGATCTCAATATCTCTTCTCTCAATCGTCTAACCTTTGCACGGGCACACACGAAGAGCGGCGCTAGCTTGCCATGGTGTTATTACAACTAAAAAAATCTTGGAAAATAGAAGAATCGCCTAGAACAAGAGACGTTGTGGCTGGTCGAGACGGAGCTAACCACATCTATCCTCCATGCCACGTTCGCATGATGAAGTTGTGTGGCTAGTGGGGTGTTTTCGACTGACTAGCTGGGTCCCGAGCTCGAACCATAGGTACTACGTCTGATACAGTATATTTTTACACACACATTTTTCTTCCGTGCCGAGACGTGGCACACCCTACCGCACGGTTTTGGGGTCCTCCCGGGTGGTGCACGCATATATTCTTCCTAGTGTGGGACGCCCTACCGCGCGTTTTCTAGGTCCTCCTCGGTTGTAGCGCTGAAGCAAGTAAATGAGTCGTCAAATCACGAAAGACCACCTTTCCCGCCGAGTACATCAGTGAAGCACGGTGGCTAACTAGTTGGGCTAGTTCGACCGATTAGCTAGGCCGCCGCCACATTTGTTTGTTCACCCCTTTTTTTATCTACTTGCTGGCAGGTAAAGTTAAATATCCACCGCGGCGTTGCTCTGGTGTTTGGGTGCGGCATGATTTTTAATTTTTTGATTGACGGGAGCAGGCACGGCAGGATTTTTAATTTTTTTATTGACGGGAGCAGGTGCGGCAGCAATTAGTCACGATGACTCCGCCTGTAAAAACCCACTGCTCCCTGATGTGAGAAGTCGTCGACTGGTGTTTTACCGTGGTGAAAACCAAAAGATTTCTCGCTCCCTCCGCCTTCCCGTAGATTGCATTTCCTTTCAGCCGTTTCGCCCCCTTTGCTTCCTCTCCCCATTGCTTCTGCCTTGTGCCATGGCGGCGCAGCAGATCATGGAATCGGAGGTGAGTCGCCTGACACAGGAGCTCCATGCCAAGGATGCGAAGCTCAGGGCCAAGGACATGGAGCTCCGTGAGCTCAAGGAGGAGAGGATGCCATACTCCTCCGTTATGTGCGGGAGTTCACGGAGCTTCAAAAGAGGCAGGTGTCCACCACAAAGATGCTTGAGGCATCGGCGGCGTTGCTGCAGAAAGCAGGAGATATGATAGGTTGTCAGGGGAGCCGGCTGGAGCGCGAGCGGGCCGATCGTGACAAGGTCCAGGATCGCCTCAGCCACTTGGTGAACCAAGTTGCCACGCACGTGTTGCGACTGCGCGATGCCTACCGTCGTGCCAGCACGACGATGCCGGTCGTCGAGCTAAACCCGTTCGACCACCCGGTCGACTTCAATGAGCTGCGGATTCCTGACCTGGTCTCCTTTTTCACCTATATCTCCGAGGAGCTGAGACATCTCCGCGCGATGGTGGGGGCTGAGCTGGACAAGGAGGGGTTGCGGGCTGCTGTCACCATTGCCGGGAGAATCCTTTCAGGGCTCCGTCACCGGAATCCATTCGTGCCATTGGACGCCGTCTTTGACGAGCTGGCTCCCATTGACCTGGAGTGGGCTCTGCGGGCGGTTGCACCCTACATCACCAACGTCGTGCGCCTCGAAAAGCAGAGGGACTTCGGTGGTGTTTAGGCACCCTCTGCATGGGCATGTCCATGTCTTGGCGCAACATGACCGTTGGATCAAACTCAGAGGTGCAGATTAGTCACTTTAGCACAAAGCGTGTGGGTGTGTTTGGTTGCATTCTCATCTCAAAATAGTTGTTTCCTCTTCATGTATTTTTGTCAACCTACTAGTGTGGACTCATGCACCCTTCATGCACTCTGCCAAACACCCAAAAGTGGGTCGAGAAGGGAACTTTTGCTCCCATCCCGTGCACCCTTCATACACCCTGCCTAACACTATTTGTGCTTCATATGTTTCATGTTTCGTGGAGTACTGTAGCACCGTACTCTCTGTGCGCTGTGGACCTAGTTCTATTAACATTGATCTCACCGTTCATTCTCGACCGGACAGTCGAAAAAGCGGTACTATGTTACATATAGGAGTAGTTGACATGCGCACAACATCATTTGTCATCGTCATATCTTACTACACTAGCAACAAGATTGTGTAGTACTGAAGTATGAACCACTGCACATGCCTAGTAGTAGGAGCACTGTGTATGTTCAAGTGGCTGCCGTGTTTCGCACTCCTCCGTCGTAAGAGTGGAAACGCTTGCTGTAATCATTTTTTTCTTTAGAAAAACAGTGGACACGCTCTACCGTGTGGATCCTCCTCGAGCCATGCACTAAATTACTCACTTTCGCCGACGTGTGGGACAGCCAGCACCTGGGTCCACCAGCCATGCACTAAATTACTCCATAGTAGAGTGATGGTAGACTACCCCAATCGAACCGCCGCAGTAATGCCCAATGAATTGTCAAATCACAAAACCCCCTCCTTTCCAGCAGTAAGTTGGACGGACGAAGCAACCATCATTTCACTCTTCTCTCTCAGCTTCCTCTCTTGAAGAAAACCCCCACTTGCTTCGCTTCTCCCTCATCTCGTTCCTCCTTTCACTATTCTCTCTCAGCTTCCTCTCTTGGATGGACGCTGGAGCACCGGCCGACGTGATGTCTATGGCTCTGGCCAAAACTATTGAGGCTCATGGTACGAAGAAGCGCAAGCACCCCGCTGAGACTACCGCAGACAAGCTCAAAGCCATCGCACTGTCCAAGCCCCCCTCTCCGGGATCCCTCATTAAGCAAGTCCAGGTAATGTCTCTTGTTGACGATCTTTTTCTCAATCTTGATCGTGTTTTTTCATCTAACACATAGTACTAGTACTGGTAGTACAACTTTCTGGGTGATCTTGCATGTGATTTTAGCGTGCCAAATGATGGTTCTAAATTCCTCTTTTGATCAAAACATGCAAGAGGTTGACACTGATTTCTTATAGATTACTTTCAACTACTCCCTCTATCCCAAATTTTTGTCTTAGATTTGTCTAGATACGGATGTATCTAATACTAAAATGTGACTTGATACATCAGTATCTAGATACGGATGTATCTAATACTAAAATGTGACTTGATACATCCGTATCTAGACAAATCTAAGACAAGAATTTTGGGACGGAGGGAGTACTTTATGAACATCAATGCTACCTTTTAAGAGGGTATATTTGCCTCAGTAACTTGTGTTATGGATATTGCATGTAATCCCTCTGCTTTCATTCCTTTGAAGACATGTTCTAGTGTCTTTGTTCACTCATTTCTGTGCGTATATGTAGTCATATATGGAGTATAATATCGAAAATCATCTTATATTTCTGAACGGAGGTAGTAATAAAATATGGTTTATGTTTGAATTAGAACCAGGTCCGCGGTGGAGATGAAGTTCTCAAAGTCATGTCGTGTGAAATGGAAGACCTCATGATGAGTTCTACTGCTGAACTATCCAGCTAATGTGTCCTTGTCGCCACGTGTCCTGAACTAGTGTTTTCCTGTAGCATTGTTGTCAGGCGTGTTCTCGAGGTTGTACTTGACCACAACAATTTCCTGGCTGTGCCTTCGATTACGAAGGGTGTGGTTCTTGTAAAGCTTCCCAACAAATCTGATGCAGCCTATCTTCATCATCATGTTTATGAGTGGAAAGACCACTCTGTTAGGTTCTCCAAGGTTGACAAGATGGTGATGGTGCATGTAGACATCTCACACGAAGTCCATGGCCTAGTCAGTTATGCGGGGTTCATCCTATAGGTCGGTGGCAAGAAATAGTCTGCAGAGTTTAGCTGGTGCAACTTTGCTTGTCTGTAGTAAGTACTATTGTTCAGTACTTGATTTGTGTTTGTGAACCCTATATTGTTTATTAGTACTGCTGCTTTTGGTGTGTGGTCAGTCCTGAGAATGGTCTATGTTAATGTCTGTCCACTCAATTCAGTCTGTATATTTGGAAGTATCCAGATCATATTTTTGTGAGGATGATTTGTCAATTATGGTTACACTCCAATATCTGTATGCATTGCAGGGTTTATCGCACCCACCAGGATTTCCAGTCCCATGGATGTTCGGTCCATACGATTTGTCATGACCTTTGGACTGTCCTGCTTGTGGGAGTAGGCGGGGCCCCTGCATGCCACGCGTAGTTGGACGATCAATCTTCTGTTTAGTACTTCAACATAGTGATTTCCTGGTAAGGATTCACTCGTGTCACATCAAGTAAATCTTATTGATTTACTGTCTAAATCTTATTGATTTAATGTCATGTTTTCTTTCTTTTCCCGCAACTTTACAATGCAGGTTTGCTCTACGATGGCTATTTTTGCAGGTTTCACTTCTTATGTTGTGTCAGTAATGAAGGCACTGTCCATCACTTATATTACTGGAAAAAATTGGATCAGTCTGCTGTCTGAGTACAAGCTGAATCCCTATGATGAACTGTAGTTTGGTTTAACAAAAACGCCACAATTAGTCCTTCTCGCGTTTAAAAGAAATGAAGAAAAAAACTGGATCACGGTCACGGATCCTAGTCAAGTTAGAAAGCTTATCATAGCAGACCAGACACGATCGCCGCTGTCTCGCACAGATCGAGCACCAGTAGTTGCTCTAGCACTGACAGCGGCAGCAGCTCAGTCTGATCCAGCTGAGGATTGGGCACCGACCGTGTCAGCGGATCAGTCTGATCTACCGGAGGATCGGGCTCGACACCCGCACTTGCTCCGACACCGGGACCAGCTCTACAAGGAGCACCATCTCCAACACTTGCACTTGCATCTGCTCTGTCCCATGCAGTTGCACCGGCAACAGACTGGGCTGCAGTACGCACTTCATATACCAAAGTCCTTACAAAAACCGACATGTCCACCTTCTTGGTAAGCATTGGCCGCCCAAGTGCTTTGTTCTTTTTTCTTTCCATGTTGTTTCACATGATTCACTGTGTTGATCTAACTGTTTGGGTATGTCTTCTTGTTTACAAACAGAGAATTCCTAGAGCAACGAGGGAGTCGTTCAACAATTCGGGCGACCGCAGCCAAGTTTCTCTTACCATGCGCAGCCTTGGTGTGAATGAACATGTTCAATATACCGTAAGTACAAAGGATGCTCGCATGATGATTGATGCTAAAGGATGGTCAAAGTTCAAATCTAAATCATATCTTGCAGTAGGGGATGATGTCAAAATCGAACTTCCTCGGCAAGGAGAGCTGGTCCAAATCAACTTTGAAATTCTTCAGTAGCAGCACACAACTGTCGAACTGATCTATCCTCTGAGAGATTTTGATGTAATAATCTGGCATGGTGAAACAAGTGTACTGTGTGCATAAGTAGTACAACTTTATTATTTATCACATGGTATATCGTTGATAGAATTGCAACTCTGATTGCTGGTTAGGAACTGTCATTCGATTTCATTCCAACAGCTGTCGTGCTTTATTCAATTTTGTGTATTCGCCTTGTGACAGCATCTAAAACCAGCGCTGTACCGATCGCTTGCAATATGAAAAGCGCTGAGGTAGAACACATGGGCCCCCAAACATGCAGGGTCGGCCTGTGGCCCAAAGTCCAGAACCGTGAGCCTATCTGAGTATTATATTCTCAGTTGAACCCCCATAAAAAAAGTTGAACCCCCATAATGCCCGTGCGTTGCAGAGGGAGTATATTTCTCGGCAAGGTGAGCCTGTGATATAAAATATTTGTATATTTCTTTACAGAGGGAGTATCTCTGTCAAAAATATATTTATGTGTAACTAGTTACTCCTGTCTTTCTACTTCCTTTCGCTGATATGTGGGGCAACTGGCAACGGGGTCCACGTGCCATATGCCCAAATTAGAGTGCACAACTTCACGGTAGACACACCCCGGTCGTAGCGCCGTAGTAATGCCCAATGAGCCGTCAAATCACAACCCCCCTTCCAGCTTTAGCAGTAAGCTGGACGGACAAAGTGGCAATATTTCACTGGGCCCAAATCCCCTTCTCCCTCGTCTGCTTGTTTAGAGAAAACCCCCTCTTGGCGATTGGATAGGGTTTTCTCATGGAGAACCAGGTACGAATTCTTCATCCATCCCCGATAAATCCAAGTCCCTTGGTCGCAGGTAATCCTAGGATGGCAGTCGCCGCCGTTGATGCATTTTTCTTCCTACTGAATCTAGTGTGTTTCATTTGCAGTGCCCAAAGTGCGAGTACCCTACAGGTTTCTGCGCCCTCGGCGAGACGCCACACTTGTTCCTTCTCATCCTAACACAGCATTTTGAAACGCGCACAGTATGTTCCTAGAATCCTCTTTTCTATCCAGGAGGGTGGGGGTTTTTTGAACATGTTGTGTTCTCATATTTTTTTCCTGCAGTGTATTATTTGCTCTGCCAGAACACATGTACTCAAGATGCCCGGCCTTTCCATAACTGAATACACTAGTTTAATGGTCATAGTGAAGACAAGCCATTGATATAAGTTCCGAGTTGGGTTCATGAACCAAGAAGATCGCTGCTTTTTTTATGGCCGAACTTGGATAAACTTTCTCAAGTGTTACGGACTGAAAGTTGGTGCACGAATGTTGATGGAAATAGCAGAACCTGGTCTCATCTTCACTGCAATCTTCCACCCCGACGTTGTTCCAATTGTTCATCCATGTTAGTTTTGTATCTGGTTCTTGCTTGTTGCCTCGATTACTTCTTAGTCCACCTATTATGTCTAAATAATCACAATTTAACTTTAGAAGTAGCAACGAATCTCTCACGAAGATGCTACTTCTAACTAATATTTTCTTATAATTGGTGGCACATGTAGGTTTCTTCAGAGTTAAGCAGTCTGCTCGTTTGTTACTCTGTAATAACTCGGCTGTTACTAATGGCACTGAAGTTGACTGGATCAACATCCACAAGTTCCTACACTTTATTGATCGTCTTGAGGTCCTCGTGGGGTGTTTCAATGGTGGAAGGCCATGTGGGATATGTGTGCCACTGCTGCACTCATTGAACAGGTCCAACTGTGTCGAGAAACTTATGGTACGAGCTGTTTTCTGTTATATATGTTGTTCATAAACTATTGCTTATACACAGTTTTACAGCTGTGATCTTCTTGAAACAGGAACTGCCGAGTTCTATTGTTCCTATACAGATGCCTGACCATGGTCGAGTCAGACTTGTTCTTGGTCACAACATGATGTTTATGTCGACCTACTCAATTCCCCTTGGAGGTGAAAAGATACTTATTCATGGGTGGTCTCAAATAATGAAGGCTTGTCCATCTTGGAGAATAGGACAGAAGATTATGTTCATCCTTTTCCATGGCTCTAAAGCGAATATCCTGTTAATTGACCATGTTGCGAGATGAAGCCACTTTCAGAATGTTGTGGATGCGCAGGGTGGCGCCTGGGCCTTGTCCTGGGGATTGGCGGCCTCACCCTTGGTTAACTGTAGGCAAAGTAGCACTGTTTGAGGCGTGCTTTGTACGGCTGAACTTGTATGAGTACTCATATTGCTTTCAGCTTTGGTTGTTAAGTGCCCCTGCTGGTTTCAGTGAAGGTTGTTAAGTACTCCTCCTGCTTTTACAGTCTGTTGTGTTTCTTCAGTCCTGTCTTCCTCCAGCCGCCAAAACAAAACCAGCGCCGACAGGGCCGCCTGCTTCTGCCTCCCACGGCTGGCTGCGCCTCAGCACACGCATCGCCGCCCCACCATCTCCTAAATCGTTAAGGCCGACGTCCTCCACGTGCTTTGGTGCGCTCGCCATGGCGCCGCCCTCTCGCATTGTCAACATGGTCAACAAACAACAGGAATTGGCAGAAGTACGTGGAGAGGATGACAGTAGGGGCCCACCACGTCAGCGTATGGAAAAATAAAATGCTTCCTCCTAGTGTTTTCCTGACATCTGGGACCCACGACATTGTGAGCGTATATAGTCAATAGACAAGAGAACAGCACAAGATCGGCTGACACCTGGGACGTAGCTACTCGAGTAGTATTTTTTTGTTTGGTATTGTTGAGACGGAGCAGGGTTTGAACTGGGCTGTGGCCCGTCTAGCCCAGGCTTATATTTTATGTTCACCATGTGACCATCCCAGCTATTTTTTTCTTTGTGAAATGGAGCCAGGTTTATTTTTTCTGAAGAATACCCAATCTAGGCCTACTTATTTTTCTATGCCCTGATGGGCTGCAAATCTTTCAAGACGCCTGGAAATCTTGAAAGTAATATGAAATGGGTTGTAAATATAAAAACAGATGACAAATTGGCAATTACTTTATAATTTCTGAATTTTTTCACATTTTCAGATTCCTATTTCACTGGGCATTAACCTAATTTAAATATATCTTCAAAGTACTTTAAATCTGGCTCGACATTTCAGTATTAAAAATAGTTTGGAACCGACAGAAATATGCGAAATTGGCCCTGGCCAACCAAAAAAAAGGCTGCAATAAATTGCATAAGGAGTTGCCATGAGCTATATATAAATTATTAAAAAAAGAGGGAGTGGTCTGACTTGTGGGCCTGTTTAGTTGACGCCTATGCAAGATTTTTTTAGTTATTATATACGTCAACAAACGATTCTAGCAGACGTAACCGTTGGATGTCAATCCAACGGCCGTCGTGTTTCTTCAATCTCTGATCTTCTTGCTCCAGCCGCCAAATCAGCGCCGGCAGGACCGCCTACTCCCGCCTCCCGTGGACGGCTGTGCTACCGCGCAGGCCTCAGCGCCCCCTACTACTCCCACCGCTGGCCAGGGCATCCCTCTACTCACCCACACCCCCTGTTATTCTGCAGCAACGGCAGCCTCACACCGCAGCCGAACCGGTGAACCCTCGTACTCCTCTCCGCACGGGCTTCCACTGCCGCGTCTTCCCCGGCTCCGCATCGTCCCCTTCCTAGGCCTTGCCGTCATCCATCGCCGTGGTGCTCTCGGCGCAGCGTGGTCAATGTGGTCAACGACCGACTTCCATCAGAAAAGTATTGTACGTGGAGAGGCTGACAGCTAGGTCCACGGCAGCCGCAAGCAAGTGCCTCCTTATTACGCGGAAAATAATTATTCCTCCACCTGACAGCAGGGACCCATCGGACGGGCCACCAGTATTTCGTGAAAAAAAACATTTCCCCCTGACTGCTGGGACCCACAGGATGGGCCACCGTATTTCGTGAAAAAAAATGTTTCCCACGCTGTCAGCTCGGACCCACCGGAAGTGCCTCCTTATTACGCACAAAAAAATGAATACCCCCCTACTAGCAGGGACCCACCTTGGTGGGAGGCTGACTTGTGGGCCTAATAAGTTGACTGAGACGGAGGCCTTTGTCAACTTTAGTCAATATATGAACGATTCTAGCTCCAGTGACCGTACGATGTCCATCCAACGGCCGTAGTGCTTCTTCAACCTCTGGTCTTCTTGCTCCAGCCGCCCAAAGCAGCGCCGGTCATGCCGCCTGCTCCTGCCGCCCGTGGCCGGCTGTGATGACGCGGAGGCCTCACCATCCCCTACTACTCCCACCGCTGGCCAGGCCATACCTCTACGCACCGACACCCCCTGTTATTCTGTGCCGACGGCAGCCTCACACCGCAGCCGAACAAGTGAACCCTCATACTCCTCTACGCGTGGGCATCCACTGCCGCGTCTTCCCCGGCTCCGCGTCATCCCCTTCCTAGGCCTTGCTGTCGTCCACCGTCCTGGTGCTCTCGGCGCGGCGTGGTCAACGTGGTCAAGGAATGGCTTCCATCGGACGTGGACTGTACGTGGAGAGACTGACAGCTGGGTCCACAGCCGCAGCAATGAAGTGCCTCCTTATTACGCGCAAAATAATTATTCCTCCACCTGACAGCGGGGACCCACCAGACGGGCCACCATATTTCGCGAAAAAAAACGTTCCCCCCTAACTGCTGGGACCCACCAACTACATCTTCGCATGTAAGGAAGTGCGTCCGAAAAAAAAACGATTCGCCCCCCTGACTGCTGGGAGGTTAGAAAAAGCGGTAGGCGTAAGCGAGGCGGTTGACCTTCGCCTAGTGCATAGGCGGTGACTAAGCGCCCTAGGCACGGCCTAGGCGGCAATATAGTTTTTACTCGTTGTGTATTTGTGATTATTATGTGGGTGTTGATATTAGTTTAGGGAATACAAATAAGTTAACTATCGTATACTACCATTGGAATATACCCGTTTGGCATATCAGTGTAGTATGTGGCATGATTTCTTGCTTGGGTAAGCAATTCCTTGCTTGCCCTGACTAGACCTCCATTTATGCCCTAGGCGAGGCGTTTGGCCATTGCCTAGCGCCTAGGCGTGCCTAAGCGCCTCCTAGGCACTGCCTTTTCCAACAGAGGCTGGGACCCACCAGCTACATCTTCGCACGCAAGGAAGTGCGTCCGAAAAAATGATTCGCCCCCCTGACTGCTGGGACCCACCAGCTACATCTTCGCACGCAAGGAAGTGCGTCCGGGCAAAAAAACAAAATGATTCCCCCCTGACTGCTGGGACCCAGCAGCTACACCTTCGCACGCAAGGAAGTGTGTCCGGGCAAAAAAACAAAAACAAAATGATTCGCCCCCCAGACTGCTTGGACCCACCAGCTACATCTTCGTAGGCAAGGAAGTGCCTGACAGTCGGGACCCACCTGGTCGAAGCGTACGTAGCGTTGTCATTCTGGTCGCGAACGTGTACGTACATATGTACTGGTCGATGTAGAGGCGCGCACGTGTCGTAGTAGAGGCGCGTACGTGTCGTAGTAGAGGCGCGCACGTAGCATGTACACGTACGTAGAGCGGCCAGGGTGCAAGAAAGAAAATACGGCCACGTACATACATACGGGCAGGGTCTCGAACACCTACTTGCGCATACGTACGGCTAGGGCTCGTGTACATGGCTGGGTTGGAATGGAGAAACAGCATCGTCGTCGTGTTCATGGGGAGGCAACGGAATGCGTCGTGTTCATGGGGAGGCAACGGAATGCGTCGTGTTCATGGGGAGGCAACGGAATGCGTCGTGTTCATCAGGAGGCAACGGAACGCATGGGAGCCAACCGGCTGGGTTGGAACGGAATGTGTGGTCATGTTCATCAGGAGGGCTTGGATGGAACAGGCGATGGAAACGAGGCCTAGCGTACCGCAAAACGGAGGAAACGGCCTTGTGTTCGACCGGCCATGTTCGAAACGGGATCCTGTTCATCGGGAGGGGTCTGGCGTACCGCAAAACGGAGGAAACGGACCTCCTACAGTCGAAACGGGGGTCCTGTTGATCAGGAGGGGTGTGGCGTACCGCAAAACGGAGGAAACAGACTTGTGTTGGAGCACTACGGTCAAAACGGGGGTCCTGTTGATCGGGAGGGGTGTGGCGTACCGCAAAACGGGACTCCACGAGATATTGTTCATCTCCATCATCGACCTCCTCCAGCCTCCACGGGCTACCGTCGACCTCCTCCAGCCTCCACGGGCTCCTGTTCATCCAGCCTCCACCGCGTGCTACTCCACCGGGTACTGTTCAACCACCCCTCCACGGGCACCCCTCCACCGTCTACTGTTCATCCAACCCTCCACACCACGGGGTCCTATTCAACCACCCCTCCACGAGCACCCCTCCACAGTCTACTATTCATCCAGCCCTCCACACCATGGGGTCCTGTTCATCCAGAGGCAACGCCACCGCTCACTGTCCATCCAACCCCCTCCCCCGCCGGCCCCCACAACACTCACTGTTCATCCAATCGATCGGCTTCAGTTAGCAGCAGTAGCGAAGGAATCGCTCGATCGGGTTCAGTTAACAGCCATTGATCGATCGCTCGGGTTCAGTTAGAGCCCAACGCCTCGCTCGGGTTCAGTTAGAGCCAACGCCTCGCACACACGCGCGTACGTGTACGAGAGAAACGCGCATCGCTCGGCTCCCGACCTCCCATCGTAACCGGGAACTCCCCAAAATTTTCCTCCCCCTCGCTTCTACCACGGTTTTTTCCGTCATGGACGGCCCAAAGAATGTCATGCAGCTGCGTCTCCGGCCCGCCCAGGATGAAAAGCCCATTTTCTGTCATGATTTTTTGTCATAGAAGTAGGAGTCCACCACATCTATGATGATACCGGGTTTTGTCACAATTATCATCATAGAAGTGTCATATCTATGACAGAATAAATTTTCGTTCGGCCCAAAATGTCACGGATGTGTCCTTTTTTGTAGTGGGAGGTGTCGTACATTCGGTGCTTGGATCGGTTGGATCATGAAGACGTTGGACTACATCAACCGTGTTACTAAACACTTTCGCTTTCGGTCTACGAGGGTACGTGGACACACTCTCCCCTGTCGTTGCTATGCATATCCTAGTTTCATCTGGCGTGATCGTAGGAAATTTTTTGAATTACTACGTTCCCCAACAGTGGCATCCAAGCCAGGTCTATGCGTAGATGATATATGCATGAGTAGAACACAACGAGTTCTGGGCGATAATAGTCATATTGCTTACCACCAACGTCTTACTTTGATTTGGCGGTATTGTTGGATGAAGCGACCCGGACTGACATTACATGACCGCGTTCATGAGACTGGTTCTACCGACGTGCTTCGCACACAGGTGGCTGGCGGGTGTCTGTTTCTCCAACTTTAGTTGAATCAATTTTAACTATGGCTGATCCTTGTTGAAGGTTAAAACAGCACACTTGATAAAAATCATTGTGGTTTTGATGCGCAGGTAAGAATGGTTCTTGCTAGAAGCCCGTAGCAGCCATGTAAAACTTGCAACAACAAAGTAGAGGACGTCTAACTTGTTTTTGCAGGGCATGTTGTGATGTGATATGGTCAAGACGTGATGAGATATAAATTGTTGTATGAGATGATCATGTTTTGTTAAAGTTATCGGCAACTAGCAGGAGCCTTATGGTTGTCTCTTTATTGCATAAGATGCAAGCGCCATATAATTGCTTTACTTTATTGCTATGCGATAGCAATAGTTGCAAAAGCAATAGTTGGCGAGACGACCATGTGACGACACGTTGATAGAGATCAAGATGATGGAGATCATGGTGTCATGCCGGTGACAATGGAGATCATGACGGTGCTTTGGAGATGGAGATCAAAGGCACAAGATGATGATGGCCATATCATGTCACATATTTTGATTGCATGTGATGTTTATCCTTTATGCATCTTATTTTGCTTAGTACGGTGGTAACATTATAAGATGATCCCTCACTAAATCTCAATGTATAAGTGTTCTCCCTGAGTATGCACTGTTGCTATAGTTCATCATGCCGAGACACCACGTGATGATCGGGTGTGATAAGCTCTACGTTCATATACAACGGGTGCAAGCCAGTTTTGCACATGCAGAATACTCAGGTTAAACTTGACGAGCCTAGAATATGCAGATATGGCCTCGGAACACCGAGACCGAAAGGTCAAACGTGAATCATATAGTAGATATGATCAACATAGAGATGTTCACCATTGAAAACTACTCCATCTCACGTGATAATCGAACATGGTTTAGTTGATATGGATCACATGATCATTTAGATGACTAGAGGGATGTCTATCTAAGTGGGAGTTCTTAAGTAATTTGATTAATTGAACTTTAATTTATCATGAACTTAGTCCTGGTAGTATTTGCAAATTATGTTGTAGATCAATTGCTCGCGTTATAGCTCCCCGTTTATTTTTGATATGTTCCTAGAGAAAAATAGGTTGAAAGATGATAGTAGCAATGATGCGAACTGGATCCATGATCCGAGGATTATCCTCATTGCTGCATAGAAGAATTGTGTCCTTGATGCACCGCTAGGTGACGGACCTATTGTAGGAGAAGATGCAGACGTTATGAACAATTGGCAAGCTCGGTATGATGAGTACTTGATAGTTTAGTGCGCCATGCATTACGGCTTATAACTGGGACTTCAAAAATGTTTTGAACGCCACAGAGCATATAAGATGTTCCAAGAGCTGAAATTGGTATTTTAGACTCATGCTGAGTCAAGAGGAATGAGACCTCTGACAAGTACTTTGCCTAGAAGATGGAGGAGAATAGCTCAACCAGTGAGCATGTGCTCCAAATGTCTGAGTACTACAATCGCTTGAATCAAGTGGGAGTTAATCTGATAGTGATTGATAGAGTTCTCTAGTCACTATCACCAAGTTACTGGAACTTCATGATGAACTATAATATGCAAGGGATGACGAAAACGATTCTCGAGCTCTTTGCGATGCTAAAATCGGCGAAGGTAGAAATCAAGAAAGAGCATCAAGTGTTGATGGTTAACAACACCACTAGTTTCAAGAAAAGAAGCAAAGGAAAAGAAAGGGAACTTCAAGAAAGAATGGAAAGCAAGTTGCCACTCCCGTGAAGAAACCCAAAGATAGACCTAAGCCTGAAATTGAGTGCTTCTACTGCAAAGGGAATGGTCACTGGAAGCGGAACTACCCCAAATACTTGGCGGATAAGAAGGATGGCAAAGTGAAAGGTATATTTGGTATACATGTTATTGATGTGTACTTTACTAGTGTTCATAGTAACCCCAGGGTATTTGATACCGGTTCAGTTGCTAAGATTAGTAACTCTTAACAGGAGTTGCAAAATGAACAGAGACTAGTTAAGGGCAAGGTGACGATGTGTGTTGGAAGTGATTCCAAGGTTGATAAGATCACCATCGCACACTCCCTCTATCTTCAGGATTAGTGTTGGACCTAAATAAATGTTATTTGGTGTTTGCGTTGAGCATGAATATGATTGGATCATGTTTATTGTGATACGATTATTCATTTAAGTCAGAGAATAATTGTTGTTCCATTTACATGAATAAAACCTTCTATGGTCATACACGCAATGTAAATGGTTTATTGAATCTCTATCGTGGTGATACACATATTCATAATATTGATGCCAAAAGATGCAAAGTTGATAATGATAGTGCAACATATTTGTGGCACTGCCGTTTTGATCATATTGGTGTAAAGCGCATGAAGAAACTCCATGCAGATGGGCTTTTGGAAGCACTTGATTATGAATCATTTGATACTTGTGAACCATGCCTCATGGGCAAGATGACTAAAACTCCGTTCTTTGAAACAATGGAGTGAGCCACTGACTTATTGGAAATAATACATACCAATGTATGCGGTCCAATGATTGTTGAGGCTCGTGGCGGGTATCTTTATTTTCTAACCTTCACAGTTGATTTGAGCAGATATAGGTATATCTACTTAATGAAACACAAGTGTGAATCATTTTGAAAAGTTCAAAGAATTTCAGAGTGAAGTGGAGAATCATCGTAACGAGAAAATAAAGTTTCTGCAATCTGATCACAGAGGCAATATTTGAGTTACGAGTTTTGGCCTTCATTTAAAACAATGTGGAATAGTTTCACAACTCACGCCACCTGGAACACCACAGCGCAATGGTGTATCTGAACGCCATAACTGTACTATATTGGATATGGTGCGATCTATGATGTCTCTTACCGATTTACCACTATAATTTTGGGGTTATGCATTAGAGACAACTGCATTCACGTTAAATAGGGCATCATCTAAATCTGTTGAGACGACATCATATGAACTATGGTTTGGCAAGAAACCTAAGTTGTCATCTCTTAAACTTTGGGGCTGCGATGCTTATGTGAAAAAGCTTCAACCAGATAAGCTCTAACCCAAATCGGAGAAATGTGTCTTCAGAGGATACCCAAAGGAGACTGTTGGGTACACCTTCTATCATAGATCCGAAGGCAACATATTCGTTGCTAAGAATGGATCCTTTCTAGACAAGGGGTTTCTCTTAAAATAAGTGAGTGGGAGGAAAGTAGAACTTGATGAGGTAGTTGTACCTTCTCTCGAATTGGAAAATGGTTCATCATAGAGATTGTTAGGGAACGTAGTGATTTCAAAAATTTCCTACGCACACGCAAGATCATGGTGATGCATAGCAACGAGAGGGAGAGTGTTGTCTACGTACCCTCGTAGACCGTAAGCGGAAGCGTTATGACAACACGGTTGATGTAGTCGTACGTCTTCACGATCGACCGATCCTAGTACCTAAAGTATGGCACCTCCGTGATCTGCACACGTTCGGCTCGATGACGTCCCACGAACTCTCGATCCAGCCGAGTGTCGAGGGAGAGCTTCGTCAGCACGGCGGCGTGAAGGCGGTGATGATGATACTACCGTCGCAGGGCTTCTCCTAAGCACTACGATGATATGACCGAGGTGGATTATGGTGTAGGGGGGCACCGCACATGGCTAAGAGATCAATGATCAACTTGTGTGTCTATGGGGTGCCCCCTGGCCACGTATATAAAGGATGGAGGGAGGAGGAGGCCGACCCTCATAGGGCGCGCCCAAAGTGTGGAGTCCTACTAGGACTCCCTAGTCCTAGTAGGATTCCACCTCCCACATGGAATAGGAAAAAGGGAAGGGAGAAGGAGAAGGAAGGAAGGGGCGTCCCCTTTCCCTAGTCCAATCCGGACACGTAACTCTCCGTACTCCGAAAAATACCCGAATCACTCGGAACCTTTCCGATGTCCGAATATAGCCTTCCAATATATCAATCTTTATGTCTCGGACATTTTGAGACTCCTCGTCATGTCCCTGATCTCATCCGGGACTCCGAACAAACTTCGGTCATCAAATCACGTAACTCATAATACAAATCATCATAGAACGTTAAGTGTGTGGACCCTACGGGTTCGAGAACTATGTAGACATGACCAAGAATCATCTTCGGCCAATAACCA
This sequence comes from Triticum aestivum, assembly GCF_018294505.1. Lineage (NCBI taxonomy): Eukaryota > Viridiplantae > Streptophyta > Magnoliopsida > Poales > Poaceae > Triticum > Triticum aestivum. The sequence continues at coordinate 104,652,616 of NC_057809.1, forward strand.
ATAGCGGAACCTAGATGCTCATATTGGTTCCTACATATTCTATGGAGATCTTTATCGATCAAACCGCATAACAACATACGTTGTTCCCTTTGTCATCGGTATGTTACTTGCCCGAGATTCGATCGTCGGTATCTCAATTCCTAGTTCAATCTCATTACTAGCAAGTCTCTTTACTAGTTCCGTAATGCATCATCCCACAACTAACTTATTAGTCACATTGCTTGCAAGGCTTATAGTGATGTGCATTACCGAGAGGGCCCAGAGATACCTCTCCGATAGACGGGGTGACAAATCCTAATCTCGATTAATGCCAACTCAACAAACACCATTGGAGACACCTGTAGAGCATATTTATAATCACCCAGTTACGTTGTGACGTTTGATAGCACACAAGGTGTTCCTCCGGTATTCGGGAGTTGCATAATCTCATAGTTAGAGGAACATGTATAAGTCATGAAGAAAGCAGTAGCAATAAAACTGAACGATCATTATGCTATGCTAACGGATGGGTCTTGTCCATCACATCATTCTCTAATGATGTGATCCCGTTCATCAAATGACAACACATGTCCATGGCTAGGAAACTTAACCATCTTTGATTAACGAGCTAGTCAAGTAGAGGCATACTAGGGACACTCTATTTGTCTATGTATTCACACATGTACTAAGTTTCCGGTTAATAAAATTATAGCATGAATAATAAGCATTTACCATGATATAAGGAAATATAAATAACAATTTTATTATTGCCTCTAGGGCATATTTCCTTTAGTCTCCCACTTGCACTAGAGTCAATAATCTAGTTCACATCGTCATGTGATTTAACACCAATAGTTCACATATTTATGTGATTAGTTCACATCTCCATGTGACTAACACCCAAAGGGTTTACTAAAGTCGATAATCTAGTTCACATCTCTATGTGATTAACACCCAAAGAGTGATCATGTTTTGCTTGTGAGAGAAATTTAGTCAACGGGTCTGCCACATTCAGAGCTATATGTATTTTGCAAATGTTCTATGTCTACAATGCTTTGCATAGAGCTACTCTAGCTAATTGCTCCCACTTTTAATATGTATCTAGATCGAGACTTAGAGTCATCCAGATCGGTGTCAAAGCTTGCATCGACGTAACTCTTTACGATGAACTCTTTGTCACCTCCATAACCGAGACACATTTCCTTATTCCACTAAGGATATTTTTGACCGCTGTCCAGTGATCCACTCCTGGATCACTATTGTACCCTCTTGCCAATCTTATGGTGAGGTACACAATAGGTCTGGTACACAGCATAGCATATTTTATAGAACCTATGATTGAGGTATAGGGAATGACTTTTCATTCTCTTTCTATTTTCTGCCGTGGTCGGCTTTTGAGTCTTACTCGATTTCACACCTTGCAACACAGGCAAGAACTCCTTCTTTGACTTTTCCATTTTGAAGTACTTCAAAATCTTGTCAAGGTATGTACTCATTGAAAATATATCAAGCATCTTGATCTATATCTATAGATCTTGATGCTCAATATGTAAGTAGCTTCACCGAGGTATTTCTTTGAAAAACTCTTTTCAAACACTCCTTTATGCTTTCCAGAAAATTCTACATTATTTTCGATCAACAATATGTCATTCACATATAGTTATCAGAAATGCTGTAGTGCTCCCACTCACTTTCTTGTAAATACAGGCTTCATAGCAAGTCTGTATAAAACCATATGCTTTGATCACTTTATCAAAGTATATATTCCAACTCTGAGATTCTTGCACCAGTCCATAGATGGATCGATGGAGCTTGCTCACTTTGTTAGCACCTTCGGGATTAACAAAACCTTCTGGTTGCATCATATACAACTCTTCTTTAAGAAATCCATTAAGGAATGCAGTTTTGACATCCATTTGCCAGATTTCATAAAATGCGGCAACTGCTAACATGATTTGGACAGACTTTTAAGCATCGATACGAGTGAGAAAATCTCATTGTAGTCAACACCTTGAACTTGTCGAAAACATTTTTGCGACAATTCGAGCTTTGTAGATAGTAACACTACTATGAGCGTCTGTCTTCCTTTTGAAGATCCATTTATTCTCAATGACTCACTGATCATTGGGCAAGTCAATCAAAGTCCATACTTTGTTCTCATACATGGATCCCATCTCAGATATCATGGCCTCAAGCCATTTCGCGGAATCTGGGCTCATCATCGCTTCCTCATAGTTCGTAGGTTCAACATGGTCTAGTAACATGACTTCCAAAATAGGATTACCGTGCCACTCTGGTGCAGACCGTACTCTGGTTGACCTACGAGGTTTGGTAGTAACTTGATCTGAAGTTTCATGATCATCATCATTAGCTTCCTCACTAATTGGTGTACGAATCACTGGAACTGATTTCCGTGATGAACTACTTTCCAATTCAGGAGAAGGTACAATTACCTCATCAAGTTCTACTTTCCTCCTACTCACTTCTTTCGAGAGAAACTCCTTCTCTAGAAAAGAACCATTCTTAGAAACAAAATATCTTGCCTTCAGATCTGTGATAGAAGGTGTACCCAACAGTTTCTTTTGGGTATCCTATGAAGACGCACTACTCCGATTTGGGTTTGAGCTTATCAGTTTGAAACTTTTTCACATAAGCATTGCAACCCCAAACTTTAAAAAATGACAGCTTTGGTTTCTTGCCAAACCATAGTTCATACGGTGTCATCTCAATGGATTTAGATGGTGCCCTATTTAACGTGAATGCAGCTGTCTCTAATGCATAGCCCCAAAACGATATTGGTAAATCGGTAAGAGACATCATAGATCGCACCATATCCAATAAAGTACGATTACAACATTCGGACACACCATTATGTTGTGGTGTTCTAGGTGGCGCGAGTTGCGAAACTATTCCACATTGTTTCAAATGAAGACCAAACTCATAACTCAAATATTTGCCTCCGCGATCAGATCGTAGAAACTTTATTTTCTTGTTACGATGATTCTCCACTTCACTCTGAAATTCTTTGAACTTTTCAAATGTTTCAGACTTATGTTTCATTAAGTAGACATACCCATATCTGCTCAAATCATCTGTGAAGGTCAGAAAATAACGATACCCGCCGCGAGCCTCAACACTTATCGGATCGCATACATCAGTATGTATTATTTCCAATAAGTCAGTTGCTCGCTCCATTGTTCCGGAGAACGGAGTCTTAGTAATCTTGCCCATGAGGTATGGTCGCAAGCATCAAGTGATTTATAATCAAGTGATTACAAAAGTCCATCAGCATGGAGTTTCTTTATGCGCTTTACACAAATATGACCTAAACGGCAGTGCCACAAATAGGTTGCACTATCATTATTAACTTTGCATCTTTTGGCTTCAATATTATGAATATGTGTATCACTATGATCGAGATTCAATAAACCATTCGCCTTGGGTGTATGTGTTGGAAATATGCCCTAGAGGCAATAATAAAATGGTTACTATTGTATTTCCTTGCTCATGATAATTGTCTAGTGTTCATGCTATAATTGTATTAACTGGAAATCGTAATACATGTGTGAATACATAGACCACAACATGTCCCTAGTAAGCCTCTAGCTAACTAGCTCGTTGATCAATAGATGGTCATGGTTTCCTGACCATAGACATTGGATGTCATTGATAACGGGATCACATCATTAGGAGAATGATGTGATGGACAAGACCCAATCCTAAGCGTAGCAAAAGATCGTGTAGTTCGTTTGCTAAAGCTTTTCTAATGTCAAGTATCTTTTCCTTAGACCATGAGATTGTGCAACTCCCGAATACTGTAGGAATACTTTGGGTGTGCCAAATGTCACAACGTAACTGGGTGGCTATAAAGGTGCACTACGGGTATCTCCGAAAGTGCTTGTTGGGTTGGCACGAATCGAGACTGGGATTTGTCACTCCGTATGACGGAGAGGTATCTCTAGGCCCACTCGGTAAGACATCATCGTAATGAGCTCAGTGTGACTAAGGGTTGGTCGCGGGATGATGTGTTATGGAATGAGTAAAGTGACTTGCCGGTAACGAGATTGAACAAGGTATTGGGATACCGATGATCGAATCTCGGGCAAGTAACATATCGATTGACAAAGGGAATTGTATACGGGATTGATTAAATCCTCGACATCGTCGTTCATCCGATGAGATTATCGTGGAGCATGTGGGAGCCAACATGGGTATCCAGATCCCGTTGTTGGTTATTGACCAGAGAGTTGTCTCGGTCATGTCTACGTGTCTCCCGAACCTGTAGGGTCTACACACTTAAGGTTCGGTGACGCTAGAGTTATAGAGATATTAGTATGCGGTTAACCGAAAGTTGTTCGGAGTCCCGGATGAGATCCAGGACGTCACGAGGAGTTCCAGAATGGTCCGGAGGTAAAGATTTGTATATAGGAAGTCCAGTTTCGGCCATTGGGAGAGTTTCGGGGGTCACCGGTATTGTACTGGGACCACCGGAAGGGTCCCGGGGTCCACCGGGTGGGGCCACCTATCCTGGAGGGCCCCATGGGCTGAAATGGCGTGGGAACCAGCCCCTGGTGGGCTGGTGCACCCCACACAAGGGCCCAAGGCGCCTATGGTTGGAAACCCTAGGGGGTCGTTTCCCCCCGAGGGGGCATGCGCCCCCTGGTTGGAAACCCTAAGGGGGTCGTTGCCCCCCGAGGGGCCGCCCTCCCCCCCCTCTAGATGGGATCTCCAAGGGGGCATGCGCCCACCCCCCTAGCCCCTATATATAGTGGAGGGGAGGGAGGGCAGCCGCACCCTAAGCCCTGGCGCCTCCCTCTCCCTCCTGTGACACCCTTCCTCCTCAAGTAGCGCTTGGTGAAGCCCTGCTGGAATCTCGCTGCTTCCACCACCACGTCGTCGTGCTGCTGGATCTCCATCAACTTCTCCTTCCCCTTGCTGGATCAAGAAGGAGGAGACGTCTCCGCTCCGTACGTGTGTTGAATGCGAAGGTGCCGTCCGTTCGGCGCTAGGATCATCGGTGATTTGGATCACGACAAGTACGACTCCATCAACCCCGTTCTCTTGAACTCTTCTGCTCGCGACCTACAAGGGTATGTAGATGCACTCCTCTCTCTCTCTCTCTCTCTCTCTCTCTCTCTCTCTTGTTGCTAGATGACTCCATAGATTGATCTTGGTGATGCATAGAAAATTTTAAATTTTTGCTACGATCCCCTATAGTGGCATCATGAGCTAGGTCTATGCGTAGTTTCTATGCACGAGTAGAACACAAGTTGTTGTGGGCGTCGATTTTGTCAATTTACTTGTCGTTACTAGTCTTATCTCGATTCAGCGGCATCGTGGGATGAAGCGGCCCGGACCGACCTTACACGTACGCTTACGTGAGACTGGTTCCACCGACTGACATGCACTAGTTGCATAAGGTGGCTAGCGGGTGTCTGTCTCTCCCACTTTAGTTGGATCGGATTCGATGAAAAGGATCCTTATGAAGGGTAAATAGAAATTGGCATATCACGTTGTGGTTTTGGCGTAGATAAGAAACGTTCTTGCTAGAAACCTATAGCAGCCACGTAAAAAACTTGCAACAACAATTAGAGGACGTCTAACTTGTTCTTGCAGCATATGTCGTGTGATGTGATATGGCCAAAAGGATGTGATGAATGATATATGTGATGTATGAGATTGATCATGTTCTTGTAATAGGAATCACGACTTGCATGTCGATGAGTATGACAACCGGCAGGAGCCATAGGAGTTGTCTTAATTTATTTATGACCTGCGTGTCAACATAAACGTCATGTAATTACTTTACTTTATCGCTAACCGTTAGCCATAGTAGTAGAAGTAATAGTTGGCAAGACAACTTCATGAAGACACGATGATGGAGATCATATGATGATGGAGGTCATGGTGTCATGCTGGTGACAATGATGATCATGGCGCCCCGAAGATGGAGATCAAAAGGAGCAAAATGATATTGGCCATATCATGTCACTATTTGATTGCATGTGATGTTTATCATGTTTTACATCTTATTTGCTTAGAACGACGGTAGCATAAATAAGATGATCCCTCGCAATAATTTCAAGAAAGTGTTCCCCCTAACTATGCACCGTTGCTAAGGTCCGTTGTTCCGAAGCACCACGTGATGATCGGGTGTGATAGGTTCTAACGTTCGCATACAACGGGTGTAAGCCAGATTTACACACGCAATACACTTAGGTTGACTTGACGAGCCTAGCATGTACAGACATGGCCTCGGAACACGGAAGACCGAAAGGTCGAACATGAGTCGTATAGAAGATACGATCAACATGAAGATGTTCATCGATGATGACTAGTCCGTCTCACGTGATGATCGGACACGGCCTAGTTCACTCGGATCATGTATCACTTAGATGACTAGAGGGATGTCTATCTAAGTGGGAGTTCACTAAATAATTTGATTAGATGAACTTAATTATCATGAACATAGTCAAAAGGTCTTTGCAAATTATGTCGTAGCTCACGCTTTGGTTCTACTGTTTTAGATATGTTCCTAGAGAAAATTTAGTTGAGAGTTGACAGTAGCAATTATGCGGACTGGGTCCGTAAACTGAGGATTGTCCTCATTGATGCACAGAAGGATTATGTCCTTAATGCACCACTCAGTGTGCTGAACCTCGAGCGTCGTCTGTAGATGTTGGGAAACATCTGACATACACGTTTTGATGACTACGTGATAGTTCAGTGCGTAATGCTAACGGTTTAGAATTGTGGCACCAAAGACGTTTTTGAAACACCGCAGAACATATGAGATGTTCCAAGGACTGAAATTGGGATTTCAGACTAGTGCCCATGTCAAGAGGTATGAGACCTCTGACAAGTTTCTTAAGACCGCAAACTAAGGGAGAAAAGCTCAATCGTTGAGCATGTGCTCAGATTGTCTGAGTAATACAATCGCTTGAATCGAGTGGGAGTTGATCTTTCAGATGAGATAGTGATGGTTCTCCATAGTCACTGCCACCAAGCTATTGGAGCTTCGTGATGAACTATAACATATCAGGGATAGATATGATGATCCTTGAGCAACTCGCGATGTTTGACACCGCGAAAGTAGAAATCAAGTAGGAGCATCAATTGTTGATGGTTAAACCACTAGTTTCAAGAAGGGCAAGGGAAAGAAGGGATACTTCATGAAACGGCAAATCAGTTGTTGCTCTAGTGAAGAAACCCAAGGTTGAACCCAAACCCGAGACTAAGTGCTTCTGTAATGAGGGGAACGGTCACTGAAGCAGAACTACCCTAGATACTTAGTAGATGAGAAGGCTGGCAAGGTCAACAGAAGTGTTTTGAATATACGTTATATTATTGTGTACTTTACTAGTACTCCTAGTAGCACCAGGGTAATAAATACCGGTTCGGTTGCTAAGTGTTAGTAACTCGAAATAAAAGGCTGCGGAGACTAGCTAAAGGTGAGATGACGATATGTGTTGGAAGTGTTTCCAAGGTTGATGTGATCAAACATCGCACGCTCCCTCTACCATCGGGATTGGTGTTAAACCGAAATAATTGTTATTTGGTGTTTGCATTGAGCATAGACATTATTGGATTATGTTTATATCCATACGGTTATTCATTTAAGGAGAATAATGGTTACTCTGTTTATTTGAATAATACCTTCAATGGTCTTGCACCTAAAATGAATGGTTTATTGAATCTCGATCGTAGTGATACACATGTTCATGCCAAAAGATATAAGATAGTAATGATAGTACCACATACTTGTGGCACTGCCATTTGAGTCATGTTGGTATAAAACGCATGAAGAAGCTCCATGTTGATGGATCTTTGGACTCACTCGTTTTGAAAAGATTGAGACATGTGAACCATGTCTATTGGTAGATATGCATGAAGAAACTCCATACAGATGGATCGTTTGGACTCACTTGATTTTGAATCACTTGAGACATGCAAATCATACCACATGGGCAAGATGACTAAAAGACCTCGTTTTCAGTAAGATGGAACAAGAAAGCAACTTGTTAGAAGTAATACATTTTGATGTGTGCAGTCCAATGAGTGCTGAGGCACGCAGTGGATATCGTTATGTTCTTACTTCACAGATGATTTGAGTAGATGCTGAGTATATTTACTTGATGAAACACAAGTCTGAATTATTGAAAGGTTTATGTAATTTCAGAGTGAAGATCATCGTGACAAGAGGATAAAATGTCTATGATATGATCATAGAGATGAATATCTGAGTTACGAGTTTGGCACACAATTAAGACATTGTGGAAATTGTTTCACAACTAATACCGCCTGGAACACCATAGTGTGATGGTGTGTCCGAACATCATAACTGCACCCTATTGGATATGGTGCATACCATGATGTCTCTTATTGAATTGGCACTATCGTTTATGGGTTAGGCATTAGAGACAACCGCATTCACTTTAAATAGGGCACCACGCAATTACATTGAGACGACACCGTATGAACTATGGTTTAGAGAAACCTAAGCTGTCGTTTCTTAAAAGTTTGGGGCTGCGACGCTTATGTGAAAAAGTTTCAGGCTGATAAGCTCGAACCCAAAGCGGATAAATGCATCTTTATAGAATACCCAAAACAGTTGGCTATACCTCCTATTTCAGATCCGGAAGCAAAAGTGATTGTTTCTAGAAACGGGTCCTTTCTCGAGGAAAAGTTTCTCTCAAAAGAATTGAGTGGGAGGATGATGGAGACTTGATAAGGTTATTGAACCGTCACTTCAACTAGTTTGTAGCGGGGCACAGGAAGTTGTTCCTGTGGCACCGACACCAATTGAAGTGGAAGCTTATGATAGTGATCATGAAACTTCGGATCAAGTCACTACCAAACCTCATAGGTCGACAAGGATGCGTACTACTTCAGAGAGGTACGTAATCCTGTCTTGGAAGTCATGTTGCTAGATAACAACGAACCTACGAGCTATGGAGAAGCGATGGTGGGCTCGGATCCCGACGAATGGCTCGAGGCCATAAAATCCGAGAGAGGATCCATGTATAAAACAAAGTATAGACTTTGAAAGAACTACTTGATGGTCATAAGGCTGTTGGGTGCAGATGGATTTTAAAAGGAAGACGGACAATGATGGTAAGTGTCACCATTAAGAAAGCTCGAGTTGTCGTTAAGATGTTTCCCGACAAGTTCAAGGAGTTGACTACGATGAGAATTTCTCACTCGTAGCGATGCTAAGAGTCTGTTGGAATTATGTTAGCGGTTACTGCATTATTTATGAAATCTTGCAGATAGGATGTCACAACATTGTTTCCTCGATGATTTTCTTGAGGAAAGGTTGTATGTGATACAACCAGAAGGTTTTGTCAATCCTGAAAGATGCTGACAATTATGCAAAGCTCTAGCAATCCTTCTAAGGACTGGAGTAAGCATCTCGGAGTCGGAATGTACGCTTTGATGAGATGATCAAAGATTTTGGTTTATACAAAGTTTATGAGAAACTTGTATTTCCAAAGAAGTGAGTGGGAGCACTATAGAATTTTTGATGAGTATATGTTGTTAACATATTGTTGATCAGAAATGATGTGGAATTTCTAGAAAGCATACAGGGTTATTTGAAAAGTGTTTTTCAATGGAAAACATGGATTAAGCTACTTGAACATTGAGCATCAATATCTATAAGGATAGATCAAAAACGCTTAATAGTACTTCCAAATGAATACATACCGTGACAAGATTTTGAAGGAGTTCAAAATAGATCAGCAAAGAAGGAGTTCTTGGCTGTATTACAAGGTGTGAGCATTGAGTAAGACTCAAGACCTGACCACGGCAGAAGAGAGGGAAAGGACGAAAGTCGTCCCCTGTGCTTTAGACGTAGGTTCTAAACTATGCTATGCTTTGTACCACACCTGAAGTGTGCCTTGCCATGAGTCAGTCAAGGGGTACAGGAGTGATCCAGGCATGGATCACATGACAGCGGTCGAACTTATCCTTAGTAACTAGTGGACTAAGGAATTTTATCGATTATGGAGGTGGTAAAAGAGTTCGTTGTAAAGGGTTATGTCGATGCAAACTTTGACACTAATCCGGATGACTTTGAGTAGTAAACCGGATTCGTATAGTAGAGCAATTATTTGGAATAGCTCAAAGTAGCATGTGGTAGCTGCATCTACAAGATGACATAGATATTTGTAAAGCACACATGGATCTGAAAGGTTCAGACCTATTGACTAATAAACCTCTCTCACAAGCGAGATATGAACAAACCCCATGGGTGTTGGATTCATTACAATCACATAGTGATGTGAACTAGATTACTGACTCTAGTGCAAGTGGGAGACTGTTGGAAATATGCCCTAGAGGCAATAATAAAATGGTTATTATTGTATTTCCTTGTTCATGATAATTGTCTATTGTTCATGCTATAATTGTATTAACTAGAAACCATAATACATGTGTGAATACATAGACCATAACATGTCCCTACTAAGCCTCTAGTTGACTAGCTCATTGATCAATAGATGGTCATGGTTTCCTGACCATGGACATTGGATGTCATTGATAACGGGATCACATCATTAGGAGAATGATGTGATGGACAAGACCCCATCCTAAGCGTAGCACAAGATCATGTAGTTCGTTTGCTAAAGCTTTTCTAATGTCAAGTATCTTTTCCTTAGACCATGAGAATGTGCAACTCCCGGATACTGTAGGAATACTTTGGGTGTGCCAAACGTCACAACGTAACTGGGTGGCTATAAAGGTGCACTACGGGTATCTCCGAAAGTGTCTGTTGGGTTGGCACGAATCGAGACTGGGATTTGTCACTTCGTATGACGAAGAGGTATCTCTGGGCCCACTCGGTAAGACATCATCATAATGAGCTCAATGTGACTAAGGGTTGGTCACGGGATGATGTGTTACAGAACGAGTAAAGTGACTTGCCGGTAACGAGATTGAACAAGGTATTGGGGTACTGACGATCGAATCTCGGGCAAGTAACATACCGATTGACAAAGGGAATTGTATACGGGGTTGATTAAATCCTCGACATCGTGGTTCATCCGATGAGATTATCGTGGAGCATGTGGGAGCCAACATGGGTATCCAGATCCTGCTATTGGTTATTGACTGGAGAGTTGTCTCGGTCATGTTTACGTGTCTCCCGAACCCGTAGGGTCTACACACTTAAGGTTCGGTGACGCTGGAGTTGTAGAGATATTAGTATGCGGTTAACTGAAAGTTGTTCGGAGTCCCGGATGAGATCCCGGACATCACGAGGAGTTCCGGAATGGTCCGGAGGTAAAGATTTATATATAGGAAGTCCAGTTTCGGCCACTGGGAGAGTTCCGGGGGTCGCCGGTATTGTACCGGGACCACCGGAAGGGTCCCGGGGGTCCACCTATCCCGGAGGGCCCCATGGGCTGAAGTGGCATGGGAACCAGCCCCTGGTGGGCTGGTGCGCCCCACCCAAGGTCCCAAGGCGCCTAGGGTTGGAAACCCTAGGGGGCGTTGCCCCCCGAGGGGGCATGCGCCCCCCTGGTTGGAAACCCTAAGGGGGTCGTTGCCCCCGAGGGCCGCCCCCCCCCCCCTCTAGATGGGATCTCCAAGGGGGCATGAGCCTCCCCCTAGCCCCTATATATAGTGGAGGGGAGGGAGGGCAGCCGCACCCTAAGCCCTGGCACCTCCCTCTCCCTCCCGTGACACCTCTTCCTCCTTGAGTAGCGCTTGGCGAAGCCCTGCTGGAATCCCGCTGCTTCCACCACCACGTCGTCGTGTTGCTGGATCTCCATCAACTTCTCCTTCCCCTTGCTGGATCAAGAAGGAGGAGATGTCTCCGCTCCGTACGTGTGTTGAACGCGGAGGTGTTGTCCGTTCGGTGCTAGGATCATCGGTGATTTGGATCACGACAAGTACGACTCCATCAACCCCGTTCTCTTGAACGCTTCTGCTCGCGATCTACAAGGGTATGTTGATGCACTCCTCTCTCTCTCCCGTTGCTAGATGACTCCATAGATTGATCTTGGTGATGCGTAGAAAATTTTAAATTTCTGCTACGATCCCTACAGTATGACCACAGAAGGTTTTATTCATGTAAACAGAATAACAATTATTCTTTGACTTAAATGAATAACCGTATTGCAATAAAAATGATCCAATAATATTATGCTCAACGCAAACACCAAATAACATTTATTTTAGGTTCAACACTAATCCTCAACTAGTCTTTTTTTATTTTGCAACTCCCGTTTCGAGTTACTACTCTTAGTAAATGAACCAGTATCAAATACCGAGGGGGTTTGCTATAAACACTAGTGAAGTACACATCAATAACATGTATATCAAATATACCTTTGTTCACTTTGCCATCCTTCTTATCGGCCAAGTATCTAGGGCAGTTCCCACTTCCAGTGACCATTTCCTTTGCAGTAGAAGCACTCTGTTTCAGGCTTGGGTCTAGCTTTGGGCTTCTTCATGGGAGTGGCAACTTGCTTGTCATTATTCCTGAAGTTCCCTTTCTTTCCCTTGCCCTTTTACTTGAAACTAGTGGTCTTGTCAACCATCAACACTTGATGCTTTCCTTGATTTCTACCTTTGCCGATTTCAGCATCGCGAAGAGCTCGGGGAATCGTTTTCTTCTCCCTTGCATATTATAGTTCATCATGAAGTTCTAGTAACTTGGTGATAGTGACTAGAGAACCTTTGTCAATTAATATCTTATCTGGAATATTAACTCCCACCTGATTCAAGCAATTGTAGTACCCAGACAATCTAAGCATATGCTCACAGGTTGAGCTATTCTCCTCCTTCTTGTAGGCAAAGTACTTGTCAGAGGTCTCATACCTCTAGACTCGGGCATGAGTCTAAAATACAAATTTCAGCTCTTGGAACATCTTATATGCTCCATGGTGTTCAAAACATTTTTGACGTCCCGGTTCTAAGCCGTAAAGCATGGTGCACTAAACTATCAAATAGTCATCATATCGAGCTTTGTCAAGCATTCATAACGTGTGCATATGATCGTGAAATAGGTCTGTCACCTAGCGGTGCATCAAGGACATAATTCTTCTGTGCAGTAATGACGATAACCCTCAGATCACGGAGCTAGTCCGCATCATTGCTACTAACATCTTTCAACTTAGTTTTCTCTAGGAACATATCAAAAATAAATGGGGAGCTACATCGCAAGCTATTGATCTACAACATAGATATGCAAATACTATCAGGACTAAGTTCATGATAAATTAAAGTTCAATTAATCATATTACTTAATAACTCCCACTTAGATAGACATCCCTCTAATCATCTAAGTGATCACGTGATCCATATCAACTAAACCATGTCCGATCATCACGTGAGATGGAATAGTTTTCAATGGTGAACATCACTATGTTCATCATATCTACTATATGATTCACGCTCGACCTTTAGGTCTTAGTGTTTCGAGGCCATATCTGCATATGCTAGGCTCGTCAAGTTTAACCAGAGTATTCTGCATGTGCAAAACTGGCTTGCACCCGTTGTATGTGAACGTAGAGCTTATCACACCCGATCATCACATGGTGTCTCGGCATGACGAACTGTAGCAGCGGTGCATACTCAGGGAAAACACTTATACCATGAAATTTAGTGAGATATCATCTTATAATGCTACCACCGAACTAAGAAAAATAAGATGCATAAAGGATAAACATCACATGCAATCAAAATATGTGACATGATATCACTACTAGGGAAAACCTTATATATACACAGAATCTTAGCAGCAGCGCGGCACAAAAAGAGGCACTACTGCTAATTAGCAGTAGCGAGGTTAAGAAAAGCACACTACTGATGTAAATTTAGCAGTAGCGCATGATGTCTAAACCGCGCTGCTACAAAAATCCACCGACAGTACCCAACAACCTAAGTTTACCAACAGCGCGGCGTCACGATGCGCGCTACTGCTAATGCAATAGTAGTAGTGCGCTTTTTAGTCACGTCGCTGCTGCTAATTTTGAAATTGTCCACATGGTTGGCTTGTTTAGTAGTAGCGTGTGTGACGAAAGGGTGTTGCTGCTACGCTCTTAGCAGTAGCGCATTTTTCCTCCTGCGCTACTGCTAAGACGCAGCACCCCACCACCTTTTCCCACCCCCTCCCCCTCCCACATCTCCTCTCCTCCCTTTCCCCTACCTCCCACATGCATCCTCCCTCTCTCACTCTTCTTATTCCTCAATACTTCTCCCCCCATTACTCTCCCTCTTCTACCTACCTTTCTCTCTCTTCATTACTCCTAGCTAACACCACCTCCATTAATGCATCTCCTTTCTCTTTTTCCTTCCCCTCCACTAGTTGAAGTTGTCTCCTCCCAAATTAGCTAGCTAGGTAGATGTAGCATTTAGTCAAGTGACCAATATTTGCCCCCTAACTATATCTAGCTTTGTCAAGAAGATCTTTGTGCACTTTTGATCTCCCTACATCATCATCTTCACCGTGTGCTCGATCTCGAGAAAGAGGTGATTAAAATTTCATGCTTTTGCAAAATGGAAATATGTGTATGTGTGTGTGATATGATAATTGGGAAATATGATAGAAATTGTGTGTGTGGCATGTGTTGACGCCAAATTGTGCTTTTGAGTTGCCTATGTTTTGCCGAAATGTCGATTTATTTCCGTTTTGGCGAATTCCGGGCGAACTCTAGATCTATATATGTCCTATTTTTAGGAAAGGTCATGCCGAATTTTTGTATGACTTTGATGCATGCACGCATTTTTATAATCAATTTGTTCATTATTACCGTGCAGACGTTCATGATGGTCAGTGGAATGATGGTGGATAGGTGATTGCAGTCGGCGGTGCAGGACATGAAAGAAAATAGTCGGACAGAGGTTTTATGTATGTGTCGAAAATGCAAAGGAATAGTTTGGCTCGACCCCTATGATGATGGTCCTGTCGAAGCGCACCTGCTCATGACTGGTTTCATGGATGGCTATACTCGATGGATAATTGAAGATGAGGACGACAATGTTGAGGACGCCGACGGGGTAGGCAATGACGACACGGGGCAAGACGAAGACATGATTGATAATGGCAGCGGGGAAGAGGTCGGACATGGCGGCGGAGAAGGGGCCGAACATGGCAGCGGAGAGAACGTGGACTCCACGCAGCAGAGTTTGTCGGTACTAAGTTCAATCGTGCGGGACCCTCATGTTCAAGAACTGCTTTGCAAGGAGAAGAGTACTGAGAGAGCTGCTTCTAGAGAGGAGGCTAAGCTGGAGCAACTGGTGGTAGACTCAAACACTCCATTGTATGATGGTTGCAATCCTAAGGAGACCCGCTTGAGTTTCACGCTCCAACTCCTGAAGACGAAAGCTAAAAACAAATGGACCGACACTAGCCTCAATGAGCATCTCAAGTACCTAAAGGATGTTCTTCCCGCGGGGAATCTATGTCCTACTAGTGTTGATGAGGCCAAGAAGATCGTGTTCCCTCTTGATCTGCCGCATGTTAGATACCATGCATGCATCAACGATTGCATAATTTATCGGAAGGAGCACGCGGAAAAAACAAGCTGTCCGGTGTGTAATGCTTCTCGATACAAGAAGGCTGGGAAGAAATGTCCCCAGAAAGTTGTATGGTACTTACCGATCACTCCCCGTCTCCAGCGGTATTTTGTAAATCCCAAGGAAGCAAAGCTAATGCGCTGGCACACGGAGAGGAAGAAGCCCGACGATGGAGATGATCCGAAGCTGAGACACGTCAAGGATGGAAGCCAGTGGAGAGCGTTGAACAGCTTCTATCGGTATTTCGAATGTGATGCAAGTAACATCATGCTCGGCTCGTGTACCGATGGCATGAATCCGTTTGGCAACCAGAACACCAACCATAGCACATGGCTTGTGTTTGTATGGATGTACAACCTCCCACCTGGTTGTGCATGAAGTCGAAGTACATTCACATGAGCATGCTTATTCAAGGGCCGAAACAACCAGGAAATAATATTAATTTGTATCTGGGGCTACTCCAAGAGGAGTTAGACACTTTATGGAAAACACCGGCCAAGACATGGGACGCCAGCAAAGGCGAGTATTTCTACATGAGAGCCGCGCTGATCACGACAGTGCACGACTATCTCGGTTACGGATATATCGCAGGCCAGGTGTGCCATGGATATTGCGGATGCACGCGGTGCATGGATGATACAACGTCTCGGCAGCTAACGTCAAGGAAAGATGGCGGGTCTGGGAAAATCGTGTACATGGGGCATCGAAGATGGCTCGAATAGGACGACCCATGGAGAAACCGTGGAGATCTATTTAATGGTCACGCTAAGCATCGAGGACCTCCACGTAAGTGGAGCAGTGCCAAAATCGATGAGCTGTTGAAAAACTGGAAGGAGTGCCTCGCGCCAGGAAAGACGATGAAAAAGGCGTTGGAGCCGCTGCTGAAGGTATGGAAGACGAGGTCTGTGTTCTGGGACTTGGAGTACTGGGACAAACTCGATACACCTCATTGCCTTAATCAAATGCACATATGTAAGAATGTCCTTGAGAGCTTGCTTGCGACACTGATGAACATGTCGGATAAGACCAAGGATGGGCCAAAGGCAAGAAAAGACTTGCAAGATTTGAATATCAGGGAAGTCTGCACATGCCGCCCCATAAATAGTCAGACAAGACAGAGACGGAGACAGAGGTGCAGGAGAAGAAGGGCAAGAAAATAAAGAAAGAGGATTATTGCCCCCCTTCTTGCTTCACCTTAAGTCAGGCTGAGATTGATCAATTCTTTAAGTGCCTTACCAGAGTCAAAGTTAGTTCCGGTTACTGTGGCAAGATAAGCAGATATCTAGACACGGACAAGAAAAGGTTCAGCGGGATGAAGTCCCATGACTGTCATGTGATGATGACGCAGATACTACCTGTTACCCTTAGAGGGATAATGGACAAGCACATCCGTGACACGCTTATTGGTCTCTGCAACTTTTTCGACGTCATCTCTCGAAAGTCGATTAGTCTGAAGCAACTCCGAAGGCTATAGGAAGAGATCGTTGTGATACTGAATGAGCTTGAGATGTACTTCCCACCCGCGTTCTTTGACGTGATGGTGCATCTGTGTGTCCATATTGTGGACGACATAATAGACTTGGGGCCGTCATTTTTGCACAACATGATGCCGTTTGAGAGGATGAATGGGATCATCAAAGGATTCGTTCATAACATGTCCTGTCCGAATGAAAGCATCATCGAGGGCTATCTGACGCAAGAGTGCATCTCTTTCTGCGAGAATTTTCTATATGGCGCAGACTAGCCGCCTGGTGTTAGTGTTGGTTTGCCCATTAACAAGCACGATGGGAGGCCCGAAGGAGAAGGTCACTCCAATGGTCGCATGGAACTGCACGTGGCATACTCAGATCGATGCAGTGACTTTGACAGAGCAAACTTGGTAGTGCTACAACACCTAGAAGAGGTAGATCCTTTCGTGGCACTGCACAAAGAAATTATCGCAAAGAAGTATCGTGACCGGGGATATGCAGGACGGACGCCGAAGTTACTAGAGAGCACAACTCCACTTTCCTGCATTGGTTCAAATAGCATATTATTGCTAATCCCCTGGAGGAGGGCTCTAAGGAAGGATTGCTCATATACGCCTTAGCACATGGCCCCTCGCCCAACCTCCTAACCAATCAGGCATACGATATCAATGGATACACGTTCTACACGGAGGCCAAACATATGGACAGTGATGATCAGAACTCAGGGGTGACAATGGAATGCATGACCGGCAGCAACAACGGCACAACTGAAAGATTTTATGGAAGGGTCAAGGAGATCTGGGAGCTTGACTACTCTGGACTGCACAACACGATGATGTTCCATGTCAGATGGGCTAAGAATGTCGAAAGAGAAAACCAGAATTTCACTACCATGACTATACCAGACGCCAAGAGCGCTACCATGAACGCTATCGCAAAAAATGAGCCATGGGTACACGCTAAGCACGTGACATAATGCTTCTTCATAACCGACCCGCGCAATCCCAGCCGTGTTGTCGTGAGGAGAGGCAAAAGGAACATCATTGGAATGGATGGAGTTGCCAACAAGGAAGACTACGATCAGTACGGCAACCCAATGAGGGAAGATGATGATGATGATGATGAAGTATACGTCAAAAGAAGAATCAATACTACATTACCTAAGAAAAATCGTACTCCATGGAAAAGGCAAAGTCACAATGAGGGGCTCAATTATTCTTAAACGAACAAGAAGGGAAAGAAGCTAACTCAAAAATGAAAACGTCAACACTGAGAATAAAGGAAAGAAGGGAAATAATCAATATATGTTACTATTTTGTATACATATTTAATCGTCAAATGATGCAATATATATCGCCTTCAATTCCCTTCGTTAACTGCTCTCAAAAAAAGTGAGAGAAATTGGGCCTTCTGACCAAGATGCAGACGAGATGGATTATGAGGGTGAACAAGATTACCTCGACTATTTGACTGCTAAGAAAATGCAAAGTCAAGGTTTGCTACAGGCAGTCAATGCAGCTGAGGACGCGAAAAAAATAGTCGAGGAGAAAAATGAGTTGCTACAGCAGGCAGTCAATGTACATGTAACTGCCTGCGAAAATGATTTCGCTACTAACTTGGTTCCAGCTATCATCAACTGGATGAAGGAAAATCCAGACAATATGGTACATGATTTCCTGTTGCCCAGTTTCATCGGGAGCAACTCCGTGAACAACAACGCCACCGCACCATCACTTGCTCACGCAACCGAGCCTCCTCTCGTAGTCGCTCCCGCTCATAGCAGCCCGTCCTTAGTCTCTAGCGCGTTAGGTGGGCCTTCGTCTTTGGCTGAGCTCGACGCCCTCACAGTAATTACATGTCGCACCAACATATATATATATATATAATATTCCATTTTCATTGCCTTTCGTATGTTTTACGCCACAGACATGTGTTTGCAGGCTGAAGAAACCCCGTGCACCATACTCTACTTGATCAAAGGCCAGAAGGTGGACGTGGGAAAGGGGGTGATAATGAACCCCTTGCAACCCATGTTCCAAAACCACCCGATCCCCGCTGGGCACTTCAGAGTTAACTTGTCCAGTGTGAAATCAGGGCATGAGCATTTGCCTCCTCCAGTACAGCATGTTGGAGAGGACAACGAGACCCCGCCACAGATTGGAAGCTGCAAGGGTTGGGTGCTGCTATGGCCGAAGAATCTTATTCGTCTGGAGCCGGCCAAGAGCACACCAATAACCACACATCAACAACCATGTGCGGAGACCACCACCCCGCCTACGCAATTACCAGCTCCTGTAGTGCCGGGTGAGAGCGGCGGACGACATGATGAAGGGGGTGCAATAGTACTGGCTGATGTAATCTGTCCTGTAGAAAATAGAATGGATGATGAGACAGAGGTCTACCCAATGGGTTTCCTCAATACAAACGCGTATGAATGTGACATAGATATGATGAGTCAACCATATGACGAATCGGGCTATCAGCATGCTAATGAGGATATGGATGATCTGCCCAGGTAGGAAGGTCGTAGCAGGGATTGCAAAAAGTCTCTCTTCATGACATCCTCACAGGACATGCCTGAAGATGCTGCCTCAACACAGGCTCAACTAGCCGAGGGTCGTACAGTGCTTAGCCCGGGAACATTGGGGCAGGGGTTAAGGAAGGGTCTGGAAGGTGTGCCCAAGAAAAAGGAGAGGAAGGGATCGGGGAAGATAGCTGCCTCCAAACAAGCCAGAGCACATATCAGCTAGATGATGGATTCTGAAGAGCGTGTACCCGTGAAAGGTACGGCCATGTTCCATCTCACAGGCGAGCCGATGCTACCGTCCAAACTACTGGAGGCACTATCAGGGGATCTCAGGAGACTGCACGACCATGTGTTGTCGACTGAGAAAAGCCTACTAGCCTCGAAGGATCCAGGATATCCGACATACGCGGCTTGTGTGTCTGAGGGGAAGTGCTACGTCAACACACAGCCAGCAGACGTGTTCTTCCTGCGGTTTGACCATATCTTTGAGATGTTTCTGACAAGGTGGATCGATTTTACAATCGCCCGCCTTTTTGCACTACATATGAGCTCGATCATGAAGAGAGAAGAAGTCTCGCAAATTGGTGTGGCGGATTCATACTACATGCACGAGTCTTTCTTAAGTCCCGGCGACTTTGAGTTTGATACTTCTAGGGACTACCTCCAAAACTTCATGGTACAGAATAAGGACCAGAAAATTGTCCTACTGCCTTATCATCCAAAGTAAGTCAGTTCCGGACAACCCTTTCGTACATTTGAATCATTCCTTCTCGCTCATACGGAGAATAATTTGAGGTGTCTTTTCCCCGCAGCAACGGGCATGCCATCCTTATCATTCTTTACCCGCGAGTCTCCCACGCCGTGTTTTTGACCCCTCCAGAGACTACGAGAAGAAGGACTACACCCACATAATGAATATTCAAGATGATGCTCTCCAAGGCTTCAGCGTTAGAGGTGGCCACATGCAGATCAGGAAACAAAGGAACAAGAAGATGGGTTTCATGCATAAAACTAACTTCTACTGCATCCATGTCCCAAAACCAAGCAAGAAGGATGGATTCTACATCCTCCATCTCATGATTGAGTTCAGCACGGATCACCAAAAGCTTCGCATGACAAGCAGAAATGATGATCATATCCACAAGTGGCTAGAATCTCATGGAGAAGCGGATTATAAACTTAGAGATGACTTCTTTCGCATACAAAGGGACATTGCGATGATCATCATGAATGAAGTCGTCGATGAGAAGGGGATGTTCCACCACGGCCCTATATCGCGAGCTGACGTCCGAACTCGCATAGGCGTGCAACGTCAAGACCTCACGCCGTTCAAGAAGCTAGGGTCCATCCTTGATGATATGGAAGGATGGAACTTCTAATGATTTACGATGCTGATGATGATGATATGTGTCGGTTGAACTTGTATACTTTCTGTAGCGATGAAACTTTGTGATATCCACGGTCCCTGCCAAACTTGCGTAACGCTACTTTGTTTGTTTGGGTACGATGACCTGCGTACCTCCAGTTAATTAGTTTGCATACTGTATGTTGCATCTAGTTGCTAATTAACCCTTTCTTTTTCGTGTTGCTCTAATATATTTTGTTGCATATGATTGTACATCCTCTTGATGAAGATGCATCTCTAACAGGTACCTAGTTTCTTGATGGCGAGATGGCGGTGCTATGCCGTGTACAAAGGGAAGGTTCCGGGGTGTACAATGAGTGGCCTGAGTGTCAGGCGCAAGTGAATGGGGTCTCGGGCGCTAGCCATAAAGGCTTCAAAAGCAGACAAGAAGGAGAAGCTAGTTACTTGAGGTTCACGCTAGCGCAAGAGAGGACTCGTAACCGCTGCCTCATGTACTGCATAGTTCCGCTCTCACTCATAGTGATAGCTCTTCTCGCGTATACCATTGCTTAGATGGATGACGTTGTAGTTGCAAGTATTCGAGACTTGCATGTATCGCTATTTTTGAGATGATGACGAGATACCACTTTGTGTTGGATGATGATTATGATGAGACTATTTGTATGTATATGCTATGATTACATTTGTGGTCTCGCAGCCATTTGTATGTGTATCATGATGACATTTGTATCTGCTAAAGATTCTTGTATAAAGCCTATTCAAATACAAAAAAAATATGCAGAAAAAACAAAAACTACTAAAATTAGCAGTAGCGAGTGGAGAAAAGTTAGCAGCAGCGCCACAGTAGCAGTAGCGCGTCCAGGCAAAGCGCACTAGAGCTATTAGCAGTAGCGAGCTTCCACGAAGCGCGCTGCTACTACACTTGTATAGCAGTAGCGCGGGTGTGCACGCGCTACTGCTACGGGTTAGCTGTAGAGCCTTATTAGTAGCGCCGGTCCCCGCGCTACTGATATACCTAGAACCCACGCTGCTGCTAGCCTTTTCCCTAGTAGTGTATGGCCATGATCATCTTGCACTTTTGATCTCCATCTCCAAAGTACCGTCATGATCTCTATCGTCACCGGCATGACACCATTATCTCCATCATCTTGATCTCTATCAACGTGTCATCATATTCGTCTCGCCAACTATTGCTCTTGCAACTATTGCTATCATATAGCGATAAAGTAAAGCAATTATTTGGCGCTTGCATCTTATGCAATAAAGAGACAACCATAAGGCTTCTGCCAGTTGCCGATAACTTCAACAAAAACATGATCATCTCATACAACAACGTATATCTCATCACATCTTAACCATATCACATCACAACATGCCCTACAAAAACAAGTTACACGTCCTCTACTTTGTTGTTGCAAGTTTTACGTGGCTGCTACAGGCTGGGCAAGAACCATTCTTACCTACGCATCAAAAACCACAACGCAGTATAGTGATTGCTTTTTGATCTTCAGAAAGAACCCTGTTCATTGAATCCGATTCCACTAAAGTTGGAGAAACAGACACCCACGAGCCACCTGTGTGCGAAGCACGTCAGTAGAACCAATCTTGCGTAAGCGTACGCGTAATGTCGGTCTGAGCCGCTTCATCCAACAATACCGCTGAATCAAGAATCAACTAGTGACTATAAGCAATATGTATATATCCACGCCCACAACTCCTTTGTGTTCTACTCGTGCATATAACATCTACGCATAGACCTTGCTCGGATGCCACTGTTGGGTAACGCAGTAATTTCAAAAATTTCCTACACACACGCAAGATCATGGTGATGCATAGCAACGAGAGGGAGAGTGTTGTCTACGTACCCTCGTAGACCGTAAGCGGAAGCGTTATTAAAACATGGTTGATGTAGTCGTATGTCTTCACGATCGACCAATCCTAGTACCGAAAGTAAGGCACCTCCGTGATCTGCACACGTTCGGCTCGGTGACGTCCCACGAACTCTCAGCCAGCTGAGTGTCGAGGGAGAGTTTCATCAGCACGACGGCGTGATGATGGTGATGATGATTCTACCATCGCAAGGCTTCGCCTAAGCACTATGATGATATGGCCGAGCTGGATTATGGTGGAGGGGGGCACCACACACGGCTAAGAGATCAATGATCAACTTGTGTGTCTATGAGGTGTCCCCTGGCCACATATATAAAGGATGGAGTGAGGAGGAGGCCGACCCTCATAGGGCGCGCCCAAAGTGTGGAGTCCTACTAGGACTCCCTAGTCCTAGTAGGATTCCATCTCCCACATGGAATAGGAAAAAGGGAAGGGAGAAGGAGAAGGAAGGAAGGGGGCGTCCCCTTTCCCTAGTACAATTCGGACCAGTCAATGGGGAAGGGGCACGGCGACTCTTGAGGCCTTTCTCTCCTTTCCCGTATGGCCCATTAAGGCCTAGTACGAATTCCCGTAACTCTTCGGTACTCCGAAAAATACCCGAATCACTCAGAACCTTTCCGAAGTCCGAATATAGACTTCCAATATATCAATCTTTACGTCTCGACCATTTCGAAACTCCTCGTCATTTCCCCGATCTCATCCGGGACTTCGAACAAACTTCGGTCATCAAATCACATAACTCATAATACAAATTGTCATAGAACGTTAAGCGTGCGGACCCTATGGGTTCAAGAACTATGTAGACATGACCAAGACTCATCTCTGGTCAATAACCAATAGCGGAACCTGGATGCTCATATTGGTTCCTACATATTCTACAAAGATCTTTATCGGTCAAACCGCATAACAACATACGTTGTTCCCTTTGTCATCGGTATGTTACTTGCCCGAGATTCAATCGTCGGTATCTCAATACGTAGTTCAATCTCGTTACCGGCAAGTCTCTTTACTCATTCTGTAATGCATCATCACGCAACTAACTTATTAGTCACATTGCTTGCAAGGCTTATAGTGATGTGCATTACCGAGAGGGCCCAGAGATACCTCTCCGATAGATAGAGTGACAAATCCTAATCTCGATCTATGCCAACTAAACAAACACCATTGGAGACACCTGTAGAGCATCTTTATAATCACCCAGTTACGTTGTGACGTTTGATAGCACACAAGGTGTTCCTCCGGTATTTGGGAGTTGCATAATCTCATAGTCAGAGGAACATGTATAAGTCATGAAGAAAGCAGTAGCAATAAAACTGAACGATCATTATGCTAAGCTAACGGATGGGTCTTGTCCATCACATCATTCTCTAATGATGTGATCCCGTTCATCAAATGACAACACATGTCCATGGCTAGGAAACTTAACCATCTTTGATTAACGAGCTAGTCAAGTAGAGGCATACTAGGGACACTCTATTTGTCTATGTATTCACACATGTACTAAATTTCCGGTTAATACAATTCTAGCATGAATAATAAACATTTATCATGATATAAGGAAACATAAATAACAACTTTATTATTGCCTCTAGGGCATATTTCCTTCAGAAATCAATTCCAGTGATGCCTACACTCTCCCCTCTCATTGCTATGCATCTCCTAGTTAGATCTTGCATGATAGTAGGAATTTTTTTGAATTACTACGTTCCCCAATAGTTCGGACCAGTCAGGGAACCGATACAGGCTCGTGTTGGATGGCAAAACATGTCCGGACCGTGCGGTCCAAACTTTTGCGGGCGGTTTGAGGGTCTTATCACATGTGTTATAATACTAGAGATAATTTTGTGATTGTTGTCATTCAATTTGTGTCAATGCCAATACTAGTGTGTCAGAATTTAATAAATAACAATTGTGTTGCATCATATGGAATCTCATTACATTACACAACTGCATTGCATATGAAATCACATTACACTAGAAGGGTTGGGCGTGCATTGTTGCGCCATTGGTGTTGTTGGGTTTCTTAAATAATTACTCACTCTATTTCAGAATATAATTTTTTTAAAGTCAAACCTTTTAAGTTTCATCATATTTGTAGAGAAATATATCAAAATTAATAATATCAAATCGGTATGATGAGGTTCATCATGAGATGACTTCCATACTTTTTTGTTTAGTATTATGGATGTTGATATTTTTTGCTCTGAACTTGGTTCAAGTCAAAGAAATTTGACTTTCCAAAAAACTAATACCCCTTATATTTTGGAACTGATGAAATATTTCGTTTGGCGGGTGGGAAAATGATGGAGTGTTTTTATTTTTATTTATAATGCAGTGATTTGATAGGACTTTGGGTGTGGTTCTGTGTCATCTGCTAACCAACGTATATTTATGTGGAGAAATTTCTCCGTCGGTGACTGCATGTACTATATTGGTGCTATAGTGTCACATGGTGACGCTTCTTTTGTCTACGTGGTGGAAGGGTGCACAGGATTGATACGTTTTTATAGGTCGGTTCTGCTGATTGATTTGAAAAATCGTTGGCCTGGTCAAAATCATAAACCAACTCCAAAATTAAATACCTTAATTAAATGAAGAGCTCCAAAATGGGAACATACTAAACCAAAAGAATTGAATGAAGGCCCTTGAGAAAATGTTGACCTGGTTAAAATCGTGTTGACCCAATTCTAAATTGAAGATTTCAATTAAAAATTATGAAGCATATTGTATAGTATAAAGGAATTTAATAAGATAGCTTTGAGAAATTGTTGACCCGGTCACCCAATTCTAAATTAAAAATTAGGAAGCATAGTGTATAGTACAAAGGAATTGAATAAGATGGGTTTGAGAAATTGTTGACCTGATCATCCCATTTTAAATTGAAGATTTCAATTAAAAGTTAGGAAGCATTGTGTATAGTACAAAGGAATTGAATAAGATAGCTTTAATAAATTGTTGACCCGGTCAAAATCAGGTGAACCAATCTCAATTGGAGACCTCAATTGAATGTGAGATCTTTAAAACTAGGGAGCTTGGTGTTAAAGAGAATTACATAATTGCATTGCATATGAAATCACATTATATTATGTAAAGACATTGCCTTTGAAATCTCATTATATTACATAATTCTGAATTTCTGATCCCCTCCACCCAGCTATCCAGCTCTAAGGCCCTTCCCAACACTACTAGAAAAAACCCTATATGCAGATCATGAGTTGAATATGATGATGAGTTGTTATATCATTTTGATGATGATGATGATGAGTTGCTATATCACTATGATGATGAGTTGTTATATCATTATGATGATGATGAGTTCTTATATCATTGCTAGTGTATAAAAATATATATAATTGTCGTATAAGTACATCATTAGTATGCAGAAAAGGAACACACAGATATAATATTGGTGCGGGGTTCAACCCAATGTTGTTGTTAACGTAAGTAGTAGTAGTAGCACGGGGCCAGACCCACGCTACTGCTAACCAGTTAGCTGTAGCGAGCTAGCAATAGCGTGGGACCCCATGCTACTACGAAGCCTTTACCTCGTGCCACTACTAGGCTTATCCCTAGCAGTGCAATGCTCCACCTTATACCGGTGCTAAGGCTGTCATGTAGGCAAAAAAATCTGATGTGGCAAAGTTGAAATGTGAGATGAGTTTGGTGACCTGGAAGAAACAATGCCAAGCACGTGAACTTAGATAAATCACTTAAATGAAGGAAGCTCACCAATACATGCAAGAGTTTTGTTGCTAAATCATTAAATGAAGGAGCTTAACAACAACAAGTTAAGCCCCTATGCATTGAAGGGTAGTTGCTAAACTTTTTTATGTGCTTGGCACATCTTAGAGCATCACTACAGGAATCAGGTACTTTGCCGTCTGCCACGGCTGACGGCAAAGGCATGCCTGGTGGACGACTAAGTCCTTTACCGTCAACCAGCATACGGCAACAGGTCCGGCTGAATAAGCGACGACAAAGGCCTCTTTGCCGTCTGCTGGCAGACGGCAAAGATGGAAAGGCCTTTGCCATCTGCTGGCAGACGGTAAAGAGCCTGGACGGCACACGTGGCAGCTTAGGTCCGTTAAGGGGTTAACGTTTGCATCTTTACCGTCTGCCAGCAGACGGCAAAGTGCCCATGTAGGCCAGACCAGGTAGCTGCCATGTGGGATGCTATGTCGTCTGCTGGCAGACGACAAAGATGCAAAGGTCTTTGCCGTCAGCCAGCAGACGGCAAAGCTGCCAAATAGGCCAGCCCAGTGCACCCCAGGTTGCACAGGTAGCTGCCATGTGGCAACTTTGTCGTCTACCAGCAGACGTCAAAGTGGCTGTATAGCCCCTGTTTTTTCTTAAATTCATTCAATTTGACAGAATTTCACAGATATATATATACACACATTTCAAAATAATTTCAACAAGCATACCAACAATAAGTTTCCAACAACATATCCAACATACAAGTTTCCAACAACATATCCAACATACAATGGTTTCCAACAAGAAGTTTCCAACAACATATACATACATACATACATACATATCCAAAACAAGTTTCCAACAAGTTTCCATAAACAAAAAAGAATCACAAGGAGAAGTGTAACACCCGGGTAATTAAGCTATAGTAATCCCACGCTAACGGTGCCACATCACCCCGGTTACTGTTCATAATATCATGTTGGATCAAAACCGTTTCAAAATTCAAATTCAAATTAATGTCAACAATAAAAGTTTTTCAAAATTTAAAACAAAAATGTTCGGGAGGTGCCATATTTCGCATAAGTAAATATGGTGTAATAAACACATTTTTATAAAATGCCTAGATAATTTAAAATGATTTTAAATAGAAAAGAAAAGAAATTACAAAATAGAAAGAAACAAACAAACAAAAAATAAAAAGAAACCCCCCACTGGGCCTCGACCCAGCTAGCCATTGGGCCACCCACCTGGCCGGCCCACCCCCGCTCACTTAACCCCCCACGCCCCTAGCCCCCAAGCACCACTTCCACACCCCCCCACTCGCCCCCCCCCCCCCACTCTTCCCCTCCCCCGATCCAGATCGGATTGGGGCACGCACGCATCGGCCTCGCGACTCGACGCCGTCGCCGCCACCGGAGCTCCTCGTCGGACGGCCTCACCGGAGCGCTCCCTCGCCGGTCTACCTCTTCTACGTTGGCGCCGTCGTCCCCGTCCCCCGCCACGAGCACTGCTGCCACGATCCCTACGCCCACAGTGAGCCCTGCGAGCCTCCCCTGCCGTTCCCTCGCGCGCGCTCCCGCACCTCGCTCTGCTACTGCTGACCGTGTTGTGCGCGCACGCGCACGAGGCCGCCCCTGCCTCCGTTGCCATTCCCCCTTGCGCCCTCTCTTGCACGCCCCTACGCGCGACCGTGTCCACGCCCCGCGTGCGCACCACTGCTGCTTGTCGCCGCACTCCGCCTCGCAGCTCCCCGTGTGCCCGCGCGCCCCACCGCGGCGTCGTTACCCCCTGCTCCGCCCTGCGCTGTCGTGCCCCCGCCTGTAGCTTGCCGCTCACCCCTCCCCTTGCGCGCCTCATGCCCGCATCGCCATCACCGCAGCCATCGCTCGCCCTGCGCGCGGGGTCCTGCCTCGCCTCTTGCAGGTTGCTTCTGCTTCTGCCGCGCCCCGCCTCCGCTTCTCACCGCGTTGGCCACGCCGCCGCTTGGATTCGCCGCTGCCGCAGCCTAGCACCGCCGTCCCCAAGCACCAGGGCCGCCACTACCGGAGCCACGCCCTACTTCCTCGGCAAGCTGGCCGCCGGCGCCCAGCGCCCATCCCTCCCGTGTCGACCTGGGCGGGTGCCTAGCGCCCGATCCAGGCGCCCGTTACCCCGCACCCGCGCGCCCGCTCCAGTGGCCTCTATGCCACTGGGTGAGGGGGCCCACCCGCAGAACGGATTTTTTTAATAATTTTAAAAAATAAAAATAAATATTAATTAATTAACTTAATTAATTTTGATTAATTAAACTAATCAATTAACTACACTAATTAAACTGTTAGTTAATTAGCTAATTAAATAGTCAATGACAGTGGGGCCCACCCCTAATTAATCCTGATTAGGTTAATTAATGTGTCACTGACAGGTGGGACCCACACATCAGGTTGACCAGTCAACCTTTGTTGACTGCTGACATCATGCTGACATCATGATGATGTCAGCAAACACTATTCTGGATAATGTTGAATTTAAATAAATTAAATAAGTCCTAAAAATGATTTAAATCTTTTAAAATTAATATAAAATAAACCGTAGCTCGGATGGAGAAACTTTGTACATGAAAGTTGCCTAGAATGACGAGACGAATCCGGATACGCAGCCCGTTCGTCCGCCACGCATCCCTAGCATGGCGAACATGCAACTTTCCCCCTCTAGTTCATTTGTCCGGAAACGCAAAACACCGGGGATATTTTCCCGGATGTTTCCCCCCTTCACCGGTATCACCTCATACCGCGTTAGGGCACACCTAGCACCGCTACTTGACATGTCATGCATCGTTATGCATCTGTTTGCATTGTATTCATTGTTTCTTCCCCCTCTTCTCTCCGGTAGATTATGAGACTGACGCCGCTGCTGGTGCCCCGTCAGACTACGTTGTTGACGACCCCTACTTGCCAGAGCAACCAGGCAAGCCCCCCCCTTGATCACTAGATATTGCCTAATCTCTCTCTACTGCTTGCATTAGAGTAGTGTAGCATGTTACAGCTTTCCGTTAATCCTATTCTGATGCATAGCCTGTCATTGTTGCTACAACTGTTGATACCTTACCTGCAATCCTAAATGCCTAGTATAGGATGCTAGATTATCATCCGTGGCCCTACATTCTTGTCAGTCTGCCATGCTATACTACCGGGCCGTGATCACGTCGGGTGTTGATCACGGGTATATACTATACATACATACTACACATGTTGTGACTAAAGTCGGGTCGGCTCGTTGAGTACCCGCAAGTGATTCCGATGTTGGGGGCTGAAGGGGCAGGTGGTTCCACCCAGGTAGTGGTGGGCCTGGGTTCCCGACAGCCCCCGACTATTACTTTGTGGTGAAGCGACAAGGCAGGCGGAGACCACCTAGGTGAGAGGTGGGCCTGGCCCTGGTCGGCGTTCGTGGTTACTTCAAATTAACACGCTTAATGAGATATGGGTATTTGATCTGAGTCTGGCTACTGGCCTATACACACTAACCAACTACGTGGGAACAGTTATGTGCACTCCACGTCGTGGTATCAGAAGAAGCCTTCGTGACATCAGCGACTGAGCAGCGCGCGCCGGGTTGGACCGCGTAACCAACTTCCTTTGTAATGGAGGTTGCTAAGTCTGCTCTCCGGCCGCCCATGCAACATGCAGGTGTGCAATGGGCGATGGGCCCAGACCCCTGCGTGCATAGGATTTAGACTGGCGTGCTGACCTCTCTGTTGTGCCTAGGTAGGGCTGCGACGTGTTGATCTTCCGAGGCCGGGCATGACCCAGACAAGTGTGTCCGGACAAAGGGGATCGAGCGTGTTGGGAAATGTGGTGCACCCCTGCAGGGAAGTTAATCTATTCGAATAGTCATGATCTTCGGTAATAGGACGACTTGGAGTTGTACCTTGACCTTATGACAACTAGAACCGAATACTTAATAAAACACATCCTTCCAAGTGCCAGATACAACCGGTGGTCGCTCTCTCACAGGGCGACGAGGGGAGGATCACCAGGTAGGATTATGCTATGCGATGATACTTGGTGAACTTACCATCTACTCTCTTCTTCTGCTGCAAGATGGAGGTTACCAGAAGCGTAGTCTTCGACGGGACTAGCTATCCCCCTCTTATTCCAGCATTCTGCAGTTCAGTCCACATATGATACCCCTTTTCCATTTGATACCAATGCATACATATGTAGTGTAGCTCCTTGCTTGCGAGTACTTTGGATGAGTACTCATGGTTGCTTTGCTCCCCCTTTTCCCCCCTCCTATACCCAATTGCTGCGACCAGACGTTGGAGACCAGGAGCCAGACGCCACTGTCGATGATGACTCCTACTACACTGGAGGTGCCTACTACTACGTGCAGGGCGCTGACGACAACCAGGAGTAGTTTAGGAGGATCCCAGGCAGGAGGCCTGCGCCTCTTTCGATATGTATCCCTGTTTGTGCTAGCCTTCTTAAGGCATACTTGTTTAACTTATGTCTGTTCTCAGATATTGTTGCTTCCGCTGACTCGTCTATGATCGAGCTCTTGTATTCGAGCCCTCGAGGCCCCTGGCTTGTAATATGATGCTTGTATGACTTATTTTATTTGTAGAGTTGTGTTGTGATATCTTCCCGTGAGTCTCTGATCTTGATCATACACGTTTGCGTGTATGATTAGTGTACGATTGAATCGGGGGCGTGACAAGTTGGTATCAGAGCCGACTGCCTATAGGAATCCCCCTTCCACACTCCTTGGCCGAAGTCGAGTCTAGACATTACAAAACTTTTTACTAAAATGGTTGTGTGTCTTACGGGTCCCACGTCGCCATTTGGGTGATATTAGGATCTTTTACTCCTTGGCCCTTACTCTGGGACTCTAAACTCTCTTCTACTCGGGTTAAACAATTTTACTAACTCTAACATTAGGATCCCGTGACCACGTTCACCCCAAAGTTGGATAAGCCCTAATTATTCTTTAGAATAGTATATTGAACATTATCCACAATGTCATTTGACTCCTTTGAAACATCTTTGTTTTCAGATGGAACCCACGAGACAGGTCGTGCGCCACACGATGGCCATTGGTGCCTCAGGATCACCTGCTATGTTGGTTGAGATGATGACCTATCTGGGTTATCGCTGGCACCCTGAGTACACTGTCTACGAGGAGTACCATGACTTCAACCAGGAGCAGTACCGTGCCATCGTCCACCTCTACTCTCGGGAGTATGACTCCACTACCATGCTGCGCACTGCTCATGGTGTTGGAGTGACTATCGATATGGCGGTCCACGATGCTGCTTATGCTGCTCTGACACGTCTTCGTGGAGAGTATCGGGAGTTGGACACCTCCCCTTTCAGGCACATTGCTATCGCATCCGATGTTGGTGCGGAAGGATACTACACTGCTGCCTACTCCACTGTCACCCGAGAGCCCTTCTACCATCAGAACGTGGTTCTGCATGCTGATGGGCTGGATAGAGCTAACCGATCTCTTCGCCATGAGTTATACACCACCCGTCAGCACCTGTATCGAGCTCTGACATTGTTGCACCCCTCTGTCCGATCTGGTAACCTGTCGTGTTCTGTGATCTACCCTGCCAGGACCGTGATGCCCCAGGGCGTCGGCTGGCCAGATGTGGGAGGCTACTCTCCCGCACTTGGTCCTCTTCTGCCACCTGCGCGTCGGGTTCCGCACCAGAGTATCCGCGGACCCCAGGCTACTCACGTGGAGGACTTCTCGTTGCGTCACTACCAGTTGTCAGGGTACACCTACCTCCACAGTTCCTCCTGAGACTGATGTAGGCTTGCTTGTTAGTGTTAGTTGCATTCACCGCGAGCCTGCGTGCCGCCTATGATGTTCTTAGTCTGTGTACTGAACTCTGTGTACCGAACTCTATGCATGATCCCTTTTGTAAGATATGACAACTACTATGTAGTATCTATCTGTTCCTTTCATTATGCATGTTTCATCATGAATGATTCTCTCCTTGCAAATTTCTCAATGCTAAACTATCCCTGTTGTGTATTAGCGGGATGGTTAGACCAGGTGGTCGTGGTGTCCATGCCCCACCGCCGCCTGAGTACATGGCTGGTATGATCCAACAGTTCAAGCTGAACCGCCAATTCATGGAAAATATGATGGCTCAGTTTTCTCGTCCCAATACGAACTAGCAGCCAGCCCAAGTGACTCTGCAGGATTTGCGCCTTAACCCAACTGTGTACCGCAGCTCAACTAAGCCTCTGGATGTTGATGACTGGCTCCGTGACATCACCTATGAGATGGAGTCTGCTGATGTAGCCCCTGCTAGCTATGTCACCTTTGCTTCCTTCTTCCTGAAAGGACCCGCTGTGCAATGGTGGGACAGCCACCGATGTACTCTGCCGGTTGGAACAATCATCACCTGGCCAGACTTCCAAGCAGCTTTTCGTGCCCGCTTCATTCCTTGGGGGGGCATGGACAGGAAGAAGCGCGAGTTCCTCAACCTCACCCAGGGCAACAAAACTGTGGAAGCTTATCAGCGGGAGTTTCTGGACTTGTCCCGCTATGCTGAAGAAGACATTGCAACTGATGCACGCAGACAGCAGAAGTTCCGTGATGGCCTTCAAGCTGACATCAAGCTCGCACTTCTAGTGCATGACTTTTCTGATTTCGCCACCTTGGTGAGCAATGCCATCAATGTCGAAACTGGTCTGCAGGAACACCAGAGCTCTCAGAGGCGCAACCGTGACACGGGCTCATCTTCGGGCCCGTCCTCGCAGAAGCGTAGGATATGGATTCCCAACAGCATGTACCAGCCATTTGCACCTGCTCCAAGTCAGCCCTATGCTGCACCACGTTTGCCTCCCCCACCAACTAGGCAGTCGAGACTTCCGGCTCCACCACCCCGAGCTCATGTTCCCACTCCCAATAATGGTCTGTGCTACAAGTGTGGCCAACCAGGTCACCTCGCCAGGAACTGCCTTCAGAACCAGAATCAACTAGCCCTTCCTGCAGCTGGCCGTGGAAGCAACCAGCCTCGCAACAACAATGCCAGGTCTTATGGTCGTGTTCATGCCAACCACGTTGATCTTAATGAAGCTCAAGACCAGCCTGCTACCGTGATGGGTACACTCCTCGTAAATTCAGTACCAGCATCTGTTTTATTTGATACAGGTGCATCGCATTCATTCATGTCCGAAGATTTTGCATGCTTGCACGACATTAAATGTGAGGACATGAACACTTCGCTATTAGTACAAACTCCCGCGGGCCAATGTCGAACCTCCATGATTTGCAACGACGTCCCCGCTGAAATCGAAGGACTGGAATTCCTTGTCTCTCCCATCATACTGAAGTCCTGTAGCATTGATCTCATTCTGGGAATGGATTGGTTGAAAGCGCATACTGCTTCTATAGTTTGTGCCACTAAGACCGTCCATCTGCTACACCCTTCTGATGAAATAATTACCTACCAAGCTCATCTAGTTCAGAACACCGAGGCACGGCTTTATGCCTTGAATGCATTGAATGTTGCACCACTCGAGGGCATTGAAAACATTCGCGTCGTTCGTGAATTCCAAGACATCTTTCTGGAAGAACTTCCAGGGATTCCCCCTGCTAGAGCTGTCGAATTCATCATCGACTTGAAACCAGGCACCACCCCTATAGCCAAATGACCCTACAAGATACCGCCGCATGAACTCATTGAGCTTAAGGAGGAAATCGACAAATCTCTTAGCAAAGGTTTCATTCGCCCTAGTTTCTCTCCTTGGGGAGCACCTTCTGAGGGAGTCCTGGATTAGGGGGTGTTCAGATAGCCGAACTATACCTTCAGCCAAACTCCTGGACTATGAAGATACAAGATTGAAGACTCCATCCCATGTCCGGAAGGGACTTTCCTTGGCGTGGAAGGCAAGCTTGGCGATACGGATGTTCAGATCTCCTACCATTGTAACCGACTCTATGTAACCCTAACCCTATATGGTGTCTATATAAACCGGAGGGTTTTAGTCCGTAGGACAACATACACGTCAACAATCATACCATAGGATAGCTTCTAGGGTTTAGCCTCTCTGATCTCGTGGTAGATCAACTCTTGTAATACCCATACCATCAATATTAATCAAGCAGGACGTAGGGTTTTACCTCCATCGAGAGGGCCCGAACCTGGGTAAAACTTCGTGTCCCCTGCCTCCTATTACCATCTGGCCTAGACGCACAGTTCGGGACCCCCTACCCGAGATCCGCCGATTTTGACACCGACATTGGTGCTTTCATTGAGAGTTCCTCTGTGTCGTCGCCATCAGGAAGGATGCCTCGCCCCTTCTTTAAAGACGGCACCGTTGATAAAGGAGCTTTGGCTGTTGGCCAAACCCTCCGGCTAGGTGGATTTCTTATGACCACCTGTTCGGCTTCTACGCCGATGATGACCTCTTGAGCCATCGAAAACAATCTTCATGTCAACTCGGAACTTGCTGAGCAGTTAGATCCAATAGAGCTTTCCTCTATAAACGAGCTCTTGGATCGCTTCGCCGCCCTAGGAGTCGCTACGGATTACGACCAGATTGGGCCTAAAACCGATCTGAGAGAGATTAACTCTCCCAAGCCACCCACCACGTTACCGTGGTAGAGGGACAGTGCGGCGACACTTCATCTATCCTAAGGACTTGCTAATTCTGGATTCCCGATCCCTCCAAGCCGGATGTCCACGGAGGGGAGGATATCACTCAAGACCTGAACCTAGAATCAGGCTATGGACTGGATTCATTGGACAACATCCAGGAATCCAAATTTTCGAGTTCGGAAATTCCTCGGCCTCTGAGCCTCAGAAGGGGTAAGGCTTCGGATTCAATTCCACCCACCCACCCAAACATTAGCGATCTATCCCAAATCAGGCAAGAGCCCAAAGAAACAGTACATCATTATTGGGTCAGATTCCTCCTGGTTATGCATAGGATAAAGGGCTACCGCGAGGAAGACACAATTCTATCCTTCTGCAATAATTGCATGGACAAGGGAATACTCAATGCCATAAGTCGCCGTGATATTACACGCTTCGTTGACTTAGCGTCCATAGTACAAAAGTACTGTGCGATGGAAAGTGCCCGGAAAACCGAAACAAAATTTTGGGACAGTCCGGCCCTTAATGCAAGCCCAGTCCGAAATAAACGGGTGCATCATCGCCAGACACCCGGGTCAAACACCAAAAGGCAAAAACCCTCTACAGGGCATGGAACCGTACTGGAAGGATGGCTTAACGGACCCTGTAAAATTC
Source organism: Triticum aestivum (assembly GCF_018294505.1). Classification (NCBI taxonomy): domain Eukaryota; kingdom Viridiplantae; phylum Streptophyta; class Magnoliopsida; order Poales; family Poaceae; genus Triticum; species Triticum aestivum. Next base: position 104,688,312 of record NC_057809.1, read on the forward strand.
ATAGTACAGAGGACGCCACATCAACTCACAGCCTTAGAGCATGTTGGATACTCCGGCAGGTGGCTAAAATTGGCGAAAACCTCCTAATCCCGGAAGCCACAGAAAGCCACCCCAGAGACACCAATACGGTATTAACAGTCTTCGAGACCTTCGCATCAAATAACATGCAAAAAAGGACACTCCGTAGCCTTGCCGAAGTCTACCAAGTAGCAACAATAAACCCATGGAGTGACACGGCCATTACCTTCAACGCCAGTGATGAACCTAAATTCCGAACAGCCCGAGCACCAGCGGCATTGGTCCTCAGTCCAATAGTGGACGGCTTTCGTCTCACCAAGGTACTCATGGACGGCGGCAGCGGATTGAACCTCATTTATGAGGAAACCCTCCAAAAAATGGATATAGACTGGAACCGCATCACGCGAAGCAGCACAACCTTTAGAGGAATAATCCCCAGTCGGGAAGCGCGCTGTACAGGAAAAATCACACTAGATGTGGTGTTCGGCACGCCGGACAATTACAGGTCCGAAGAAGTCATGTTCCACGTGGCCTCGTTCAGCAGTGGTTATCACGCTTTGCTAGGGCGGGAAGCATTCACAATCTTCCAAGCAATACCCCATTACGGGTACATGAATCTCAAGATGCCTGGGCCTAACGGGATCATCACTCTCGCTAGTGATCCAGATATAGCACTCCGCGCCGAAAACAAGACAGCCGCACTGGCCCTCGAGGCACTATCCGAAGCCCTAGCGGCTGAGGAACTGACTGCGCTGCGCTCTACCATGAATAGGGACGACGTGGTACTCGACAAAAGATCCAAATCCACCTCCTTTAAACCAGCGGACGAAATAGTCAAATTCCAAGTCCATCCAACGGACCCCAATAAAACAGCTTCCATCGGGGCACAGTTAAACCCTGATGTCAACGCCGCATTGCGAGAGTTCCTATGAGAGAACTGGGACATTTTCGCCTGGCACCCTTCAGACATGCCAGGAATCCCACGCAGGCTGGCGGAGCACAGCTTAAATATCCAAACAGGATTCAAACCTGTCAAACAGGCTCTCCGGCGTTTTTCCGAACCTAAGAGACAGGCTATGGGAGAGGAGCTAGCAAAGCTATTAGAGGCCGGATTCATCAGAGATATAAAACATCCGGACTGGCTAGCAAACCTGGTGATGGTACCAAAGAAGGACAGATCCTGGCGCCTGTGTGTTGATTTTAAAGACCTTAACAAGGCTTGCCCAAAGGATCCCTTCCCCCTCCCCCGCATCGATCAAATTATCGATGCAACTGCAGGACACGATTCGTTGTGTTTCCTCGACGCATATTCTGGCTACCATCAAATCAAGATGGCAGAACCAGACCAAGCCGCAACGGCATTTATCACACCATACGGGCCATTCTGCTTCAACATGTTTGGCAAGCCAGATCGGTAAAACAGTGGAGGCATACGTAGATGACGTGGTCGTCAAAACAAGACATGTTGAATCTCTAGTAGACGACTTGAGGCTCACATTTGATAATCTCCGAACATACGACATCAAGCTCAATCCGGAAAAATGCATTTTCGGCGTTCCAGCCGGAAAGCTCTTGGGCTTCATTGTATCCAGCAGAGGAATTGAAGCAAATCCAGCCAAGATCCGAGCTCTATCGCAACTAGATATCCCAAAGGACCTCAAACAAATACAAAAGTTAACCGGATGCGTGGCAGCTCTAAGCCGCTTTATCTCCCGCTTGGGAGAAAAGGCCCTCCCCCTTTACCTTCTCCTTCGGTGCACCGAACACTTCAAATGGACGGACGCAGCCACGGCCAGACTCGACGAAATAAAAGCCATACTGGCAACAAACCTAGTCCTGGCCGCGCCAAACACCGGTGAACCAATGATATTGTACATCGCAGCAACACATCAGGTTGTAAGCGCAGTGCTCGTCGTCGAACGAGAAGCGGAGGGACACAAATTCCCCCTTCAAAGGCCGGTCTATTACGTGTCCACTGTCCTCACTCCCTGCAAATCACGGTACCCGCATTATCAAAAGATTGCGTACGTGGTATTCATGGCATCCCGGAAGCTACGACACTACTTTCAAGAGTGTTCAATAACAGTAGCCTCGGAAGTACCACTTAACGACATTATAAACAACTGAGACGCAACGGGCCAGATTACGAAATGGGCCATCGAGCTCCTCCCGTTCGACATAACTTATAAGCCACAACGAGCCATCAAGTCACAAGTTTTGGCCGACTTCATCACAGAATGGACGGAGGCCGAACTCCCTAAAGAGTACGGCACATATTCAAATTGGATCATGCATTTCGACGGCTCCAAAATGTTGGCTGGACTGGGGGCTGGCGTCGTTTTGACGTCCCCCACAGGAGACACAGTTCAGTACGTACTACAGATTCCGTACACGGACTCCAATAATGCAGCCAAATATGAGGCCCTTCTACATGGTCTCCGGATGGCAGTATCCATGGGCATCCAACGCCTAGAGGTGCGCGGGGACTCGAACCTCGCAATCTCCCAAATAAATGGAGAATTCGATGCCAAGGATCCGAAAATGGCAGCTTACCGAAACGCTGTCCTAAAAATGTCAGCTCGGTTCGAGGGACTTGAATTTCACCATATAGCCCGGGAAAATAATCAGGCGGTAGACGTCCTAGCACGCATCAGCGCAAAACGCGATGTAGTCCCCCCCCCCCAACATCTTCTTGGAAAGGATTTTCAAGCCAACCGTGGCATGGGAAGGGGAGCCAAACAATAACAGCCTGGACCCAACCGCACTGCTCGACACAGAACATTCTCACACAATCGGAGGCTCTACCATTGAAATAACACCCTCAGCCCATGTAATAATGGTCGTCATAGCCCCGTGGACAGAACCATTCCTTGCCTACCTTACTAGGGAGGAACTCCCCGAGGACCAAAATGAGGCACACTGCATAGTGCGGCGATCCAAAGCCTACAAAGTCCATGAAGGAGAGCTTTACAAGAAAAGCACTACCGGAGTCCTTCAAAGGTGCATCTCCGAAGAGGAAGGGCAGAACCTCCTGGCTGAAATTCATGCCGGACTCGGTGGTCATCACGCTGCAGCTCTGTCCCTAGTAAGCAAGGCCTTCCGTACAGGCTTTTATTGGCCGACAGCCTGGGCAGACGCCCAGGACTTAGTCCAAAAATGCACTGGTTGCCAGCTCTTTGCAAACCAAAGCCATATGCCACCTACTGCCCTCCAAACCATCCCCATCACTTGGCCTTTCGCGGTCTGGGGGCTTGACATGGTTGGACCCCTTAAAGGCGGAACCCACAAACACAAATACTTACTGGTCATGGTGGATAAGTTCACCAAATGGATAGAAGCCAAGCCTGTTAAGACGGCCGAATCCGGACCTGTGATAGACTTTATATCCGGGGTTGTACACCGTTACGGCGTCCCCCACAGCATCATCACTGATAACGGCACGAACTTCACGGCCGACGAGGTAAAACTCTGGTGCAAAAACATGGGCATCAAGCTCGATTATGCTTCCGTCTATCATCCACAAACTAACGGCCAGGTCGAACGTGCAAATGGTCTTATCATGAGCGGCATTGAACCCAGATTAGTGCGGTCCCTCACGGAATCCAACACGCACTGGGTAGAGGAGCTCCACTCCGTACTCTGGGGGCTGCGGACCACGCCGAACAGCACCACCGGATACACACCATTTTTTATGGTGTACGGCGCAGAGGCAGTTTTGCCTTGCGACATAATTCATGACTCACCTCGGGTGCGCATGTACGAAGAAAGAGAAGCCGAGCTCGATCGGCAGGACAGTTTGGACGCATTGGAGGAAGAGCGTGATGTGGCAAAAGCCCGTTCCGCATTCTATCAACAGCAGGCTCGACGATACCAAAGCAGAGAAGTACGGGCCAAAAATTACAACGTTGGCGAATTAATTCTATGCCTGTCGGACAAGAAAAAGGACAAACTCAAGCCCAAGTGGGAAGGTCCCTTCATAATTGACCAAGTTCTGACTGGTGGAGCGTACCGCCTGCGAAATGCATCGGATAACCGACTCGAGCCGAACCCATGGAACGCAGCCCGTCTCTAAAGATTTTATGCCTAGCGCCGGACTCAGTGTTCGTCTCCTTCCTCTGTCCATTTTTCATATACTTTCTGTCTTACATTCCTCTTCTTCTCTCTCAATCTCTTATAGCCTTTAAAAGCTCATAAAGTGATGCGCTATCCGCGCTCATCAGACCTGGGGGCTTCTTTAAACAAAAGCTTATTTATACGGGCTTCATGCCCCACACATGTGTCACACTTCCGCATGTACCTTTTATTCACAACTATATGCATCGATATGACTTAAGTTTTGGCCAAGCTGGGTTGCCTGGCTCCTGTGCTTACCCCTACGTTCCCGATTGTTTGGCTAGGTGGTAAAGGGAGCACCTCTGCGATTGTTACTGCCGGGTCAGTCGGACGTGTACCTCAGACTGGGTGAAGCCGAAAGCTAGCGTTCTTAAGGGAATATTCGGTCGGTGAACTAAAGATGATCTTTTTTATTTTATCTATATGCCCCCAGATGTTTTTCCTGCGTTTCTTTTCGCAGCATGGACATGCACTTTAGGTCATGCCTCCCAGGGAAAGGAACCCCTAATGGAACTATTCTCCCTGGAAGATGTTTCTTACAAACCATGTAATATAACATAACTAGTCGGGCACTTGTATGTTAACGCCATAATGACCCCTACGCCTGGTCTCCACGCATTCCCCGATTCCTATATAACCGCATGGGAATTCGGACACACTCTGGACCGTCAGGCCCCGAGGTTGAAGCGAAAAGGTCGGCCATGACAAATGATCTACAATCCGGCTAGAAGGCATTATAAATGTCAATTCCATTACATAGTCATTTTGACTGACTGTACTCCTCTTCAATACCATCTAACAGGCTGTCCAATTTACAGTCCTACTGTGAATACTTTGCGGCCAACTCTACTTGGCCGTATACTAAGCTCACAGGGATCTCCTTCCCATCGGGCCCTACAGGTCCAACCTCGGCCATATGGTTGGGGTCGGCCTGTGAATACCGCGTCTTCACCATGGCCCAGGCCTCCCTAGCGCCTTGACGGCAGGCTGATATCTTCCACAACTGGAAGCGCTGCCGTGCTCCTCTCAGCTTCTCCGCAAGCTCTCCCAGACCTTCGGGCGTGGAGACGGATTGCCACAGGACCTGGGCGACGCCTTGCATCGCCTGCCGAACTCGATCGAGCAATTGCAAGATCTCGAGAAGAAGGTCACCCGTAGAACTGGGCATCTCTTCTACAGGACGACCTGTTAACATACTACGGATATCGCCCTGTTAATCAATGGCACCGCCAAACTTTCTTTTAAAAAGGTTCGTTCAAGCACTTACTAAATATGCCGCGCCAAAGCCGCTGATTCTCCTTCACGGAGTCTGACAGCTGGACACGAACATCTTTTAGCTCGACGCCCAGCCGGGTGTTGGCATCTTGGAGAACGTTCTTCTCCCCCATCACCTTTAACAGCACCCTCTCACCAGCCTTTAGTTGGCGTTCGAGGTGTTGCCTTTCCGGATTCAATCCGGCGCCATCTGCAATTTTATTTGTCAGATTAGCACACAAACCGTGCTTCGCCACATACTTCTCTTTCGAAATATATATTACCGGAGGGGGTCTCCTTAGGCTCCCCTGCCGCGGCTAGTGCGGCCTCCAGTTGGGCTTTGCACTCTTCCAGCTCCTGGGACAGTAGGGAATTCTTTTCTGTAAGTACCTGCATTTCAAATGATCCTTAAACCAGTTATTCTAACTGTTTTCAGTCTCGGGGGCTACTGCTACATATATACCAAAGTTTTCTTACCCGTATGTCTTTTACATATTCCTCCGTAGCTCTGGCTAGACCATTTTGAGCGGCACGGAGGTACGCATCTCCCGAATTGAAGGCATCTAACGCCCCTTAGGAGAAACAAGCGTCGCGAAGAATTGTCCGGCAGCGCCTGTGATTCATGGCACTCTCCACCTCAGAGTTGGTGGCAGACAACCCGTCCGCTTCCTCCGTCGGAGGAGCGTCTGGCACGCGCCTTGCGTTCGCCTCTACCTCCGGACCAGGCTTTGGAGCCTGGCTGGTGGAGGCACGATTGACAGCATCTCCGGATATAGTCTGGCGAGGTCTCTTTGTCCTAAAGAAAGCAAGTGCCAGATGTGACTCGAAGGTATAACACCTAGGATGGGGAGGCGCACCATACCTTTGCACTGATGCCTCGGTCCAGACCGCACTTCTTTTCTGCCCACGGGGCCCTGCGGCCCCTCGTTGGCTTGTTGCCGCAGGTTCGGCCTCCCGTCTCAAGAACCTCCCCTACAAAGTTCGGTTGTAATCAGGAAACTGAAAACACGAGAGGACGGACACCTATTCGGGGTACTGGGACTTTGATCTTAGTTACGTGGGAGGCCGGAATTAGCCCTGGGTAATCAGCCGTAATGGCCACCAAGGTGTTGTCCATACTCAATTGATGGAACACTCCATCAATTAGCTCCACAGATATGTCCGGATCCTCTTGAGAGGCCGGGTCGAGGGACCGTTCTGGGTCCTCGGGTTGTGGAGAAGGGCTGCTTATTTCCTTAATAGCCCGGCGCAGTTCCTGCGTTGAAGTCGTCAGACTGAATATTTAACAATGGGAATACAAAATGGGTGAGCAAGTAAACGCAACCACTTACCCAGCTTGGGGGATTGTGCATAGAGAATCCACCATGTGGGTTGACGCGGAGAAATTCCTCCTCTTCTCCCTTGTACAAAGTGGACAAGATCTTTAGTAGAGCGGTAGCCGAATCCTGCCCCTTACGGCCGTAGCGGGTGGCGTCATCCTCCCTGTTGAAGTCCCATATGGGGTGGCTTCTATACTGAAGCGGCTGCACCCCCCGCATGATGCATTCGGCCATAACCCCGATCATGGTTAGTCCGGAATGGGCCAACAGTCTTATTCAGCCCATCAGGTAAATGATGTCCCTGTCACTTTCCCTCTGAGGGCTCCGCGGACGCTAACTTAGGCGCTTCTTTAAGGGAGCACCGTCGAATTCAGGGAGGCCGACCCGGACAGGATCCGGCAGCGGGACGTCTTCTATATAGAACCATTCCGAGGGCCAGTCTTCGGACGCCTTCTTTGGGGTTCCGGACAGATATCCGGTCCCGGTGATGCGCCATATTTCGGCTCCGCCCACTTGATACATTGACCCCTCCTTAGAGCGGGGCACAAGGCAGAATAACCTTTTCCATAGCCCGAAATGAGCCTCCACGCCCAAATACAGCTCGCAGAGGGCTACGAAGCCCGCGATATGCAATACGGAGGCTGGCGTGAGATTGTGTAGTTGGAGACCGTAGAACTCCAGCAGCCCCCGGAGAAATGAGTGGATTGGAAACCCGAGCCCCCTTATTAAATAAGGGGCAAGGCATACTCGCTCTCCTTTAGAGGGGTTGGGGGCATCCTCCGCTTGCTTTCCGCCGTTATAGATGGCAAGACCGGCTCGAACCGGGACCATGTAGGCCGGGGGGAGAAATCCCTTGGTCTGGAGCTTCACCAGATCGCTATGCGGGACGGAGCATCTCTCCCAGTACCCGGGCTAAGGGATGGAAGGGCGAGGGGAAGAGTTGTGATGACTGGCCATGGTGGAATGGACCTTCGTCGGATGCGCTCTGATGAACACTTGCGAAGCAAGGAAGATGTGGTTTGGATCTAAATCCTCGTCCCCCTAAATAGGGTAGCTCATTTACGCGGCTAGGGGTGTGAATGTAAAAGCACTCAGACTTTTCATATTCATTTGACACGTGGGAAGCGGCCATTATTGGGCGTAGAAGCCAAGGAGCGCAACATCTACAAGAAGCCGGACTTTATTCAACAGGTACATGGAATTTGGGGGAGAGCCCACCTTGCAATGCCGAAGACACTCTGCGCGCCGGACTTATCGTCATTGAAGCCTGGTTCAGGGGCTACTGAGGGAGTCCTGGATTAGGGGGTGTTCGGATAGCCGAACTATACCTTCAGCCGAACTCCTGGACTATGAAGATACAAGATTGAAGACTCCGTCCCGTGTCCGGAAGGGACTTTCCTTGGCGTGGAAGGCAAGCTTGGCGATACGGATGTTCAGATCTCCTACCATTGTAACCAACTCTATGTAACCCTAACCCTATCCGGTGTCTATATAAACCGGTGGGTTTTAGTCCGTAGGACAACATACACATCAACAATCATACCATAGGCTAGCTTCTAGGGTTTAGCCTATCTGATCTCATGGTAGATCAACTCTTCTAATACCCATACCATCAATATTAATCAAGCAGGACGTAGGGTTTTACCTCCATCGAGAGGGCCCGAACCTGGGTAAAACTTTGTGTCCCTTGCCTCCTGTTACCATCCGGCCTAGACGCACAGTTCGGGACCCCCTACCCGAGATCCGCCAGTTTTGACACCAACACCTTCTCTCTTTGTTAAGAAGAAGGATGGGACGAACCGATTAGTCCAAGACTATTGTCCTATTAACCAAGCCACTATTCAGAACAAATATCCCCTCCCTCGGATTAATGATCTTTATGATCAACTGGTTGGTTCATCAGTGTTCTCCAAACTTGACTTGAGGTTGGGTTACCACCAGATCCGTGTTCGTGAAGAGGATATCCCAAAAACCGCCTTCATGACTCGGTATGGATCATACGAGTACACCGTCATGTCATTCGGCTTAATGAATGCTCCCGCCACCTTCTCTCGTCTGATGAACTATATATTCATGGACTACCTTGACAAGTTCATCGTGGTTTATTTGGATGATATCCTTGTATTTTACAAGAACAAGGAGAACATGCTGAACATCTTCGTCTTGTGCTGGAAAAGCTTCGAGAGCATCAACTCTATGCTAAGTATTCCAAGTGTGAATTCTGGCTCCCCGAAGTAACCTATCTTGGACATGTCATCTCCAAGGATGGTATTGCCGTCAACCCTGAACGAGTTCAGGCTATTCTCGATTGGACTCCTCCAAAGAATGTTAAGCAAGTCCGAAGTTTTCTCGGTCTCGCCAGCTATTGACGTCGATTTGTCGAGAACTTCTCCAAGATCGCTAGGCCTCTGACTAATCTGTTGCATAAGGGCATCAAGTTCCAATGGACAGACAAGTGTCAGGAAAGTTTCCAGGCGCTCAAAGACAAGTTGACTTCTGCCCCAGTGCTTGCTCCACCTGATACTAAGAAGGACTTCGTCATTTACTGCGACGCTTCTCGTCAAGGATTAGGCTGTGTCCTAATGCAAGAGCGCAGAGTGATTGCTTATGCCTCTCGTCAACTGCGCCCTCATGAAGAAAACTACCCAGTTCACGACCTCGAGCTTGCTACTATCATTCATGCACTAAAGCAGTGGTGACATTACCTTCTCGGTAATCGTTGCAAGATCTTCACCGACCATCAAAGTCTGAAGTATTTGTTTACTCAGCCAGACATGATCCTCCGTCAGCAGAGATGGATGGAGATTGTTGCAGACTTTGACGTGGGTATATCCTATACTCCAGGCAAGGCTAATGTAATGGCTGATGCCTTGAGCCGCAAGTCTTACTGCAACCACCTCCAGGTTACAAAGTTCAGCCCTTGCTTGTTGAAGAATTCAGAAAGCTGAACCTCCATATTGTTCCCCCTGGTGCACTCGCTCCACCTCCTGAGGAGTTTCGCAAGATGAACCTCCGTGTTGTTTCCCAGGGTTCCCTCAATACCCTGGCTGTCGAACCAGATCTCTTGGACTCCATCAAGAGAATTCAGGGATATGACTCTCAATCCCACAAGATTAAACGCCATCTAGCAGAAGGAAAGCGCTCATTCTTCACTATCGCTGATGATGGAACCTTGTACTTCAAAGGCCGCCTAGTGGTGCCATGTTCAGAGAAAAACCATGATATGACACAGGAGGTTGTGAAAGAAGCTCATGATATGCCTCTGTCCATCCATCCTGGTAGTACAAAGATGTACCAGGATATTTGTCAAAGATTCTGGTGGTCTAATATGAAGCAAGACATTGCTCGTTATGTTGTTGAGTGTGACGTTTGCCGTCGTGCCAAAGCAGAACATCAAAGGCGTACTGGAACTCTGCAACCTATCTCTACTCCTGAATGGAAATGGGACCATGTTGAAATGGACTTCGTCACTGGATTTCCCAAAATCGCAGAAAGGTGATGATGCTATTCTTGTCGTCATTGACCGGCTTTATAAAGTTACACATTTTCTGGCGGTCAAAGAAGCAATCACTGCTAGTCAGCTTGCAACTCTTTACATGTCCAGAATTGTTTCACTTCACGGTATTCCACTGGTTATCAGTTCAGACCGTGGCAGCTTGTTCACTTCAAGATTCTGGGCAAGTTTCCAAGAAGCTATGGGAACTCATCTGTCGTTCAGTACTGCGTTTCATCCTCAGTCGCAAGGGCATGTTGAACATGTCAACCAAGTTCTCAAAGACATGCTTCGAGCTTGTGTAATTTCATTCGGCAAGAAATGGGAGGAATCTCTTCCGTATGCCGAGTTCTCTTATAATAATAGCTATCAAGCTAGTCTGAAGATGTCCCCCTTCGAAGTATTATATGGACGAAAGTGTCGGACCCCTCTGAACTGGTCAGAAACTAGGGAACATCCACTCTTCGGTCCGGATATTATCCAACAAGCCAAAGAACAAGTCCGCATTATTCGCGAGAATCTCAAGACTGCTCAATCGCGTCAGAAAAGTCAGTATGACCGTCATCACAAAGACATGGTCTATCAACCTGGTGAAAAGGCGTATCTTTGAGTTACACCAATGAAGGGTGCTCACCGCTTTGGGATCAAGGGCAAGCTAGCTCCTCACTATATCGGTCCCTTCACTATTCTCGAAAGGCGTGGAAAAGTGGCATATCAACTGGAGCTTCCGCCGAACCTTTCTCAGGTTCACGATGTGTTCCACGTGTCACAGCTCCGTCGTTGCTTCAAGGATCCAATCCGAGCAGTGGATCATGAAGTGCTCGAATTGCAACAGGACCTCTCCTATAAAGAGTATCCGGTCCGCATTCTTGACCAAGCTGAACGCCGCACACATCAAAAAGCGATCAAGTTCCTCAAGGTCCAATGGTCGCATCACTCTGAAGATGAAACCACTTGGGAACGCGAGGACCGCCTGCTGATGAATACCCCGCACTGTTTCCTTCTACCTCCTAAATCTCGAGACGAGATTTCTTGTAGTGGGGGAGTTTTGTAATGCCCGGGTAATTAAGCAACAGTAATCCCACGCTAACGGTGCCACATCACCCCGGTTACTGTTGATAATATCGCGTTGGATCAAAACCGTTTCAAAATTCAAATTCAAATTAATGTCAACAATAAAAGTTTCAAAATTTAAAACAAAAATGTTCGGGAGGTGCCATATTTTGCATAAGTAAATATGGTGTAATAAACACATTTTATAAAATGCCTAGATAATTTAAAATGATTTAAAACAAAAAAGAAAATAAATAAAAGAAAAAGAAATTAAAAATAGTAAGAAATAAAGAAACAAAAAAATAAAAAGAAATCCCCCACTGGGCCTCGACCCAGCCGGCCATTGGGCCACCCACCTGGTCGGCCCACCCCCGCTCACTTAACCCCCCACACCCCCAAAACCCTAGCCCCACGCGCACCACTTCCCCCCCCCACTTGCGCCGCCACTCTTCCCCTCCCCCGATCCAGATCGGATCAGGGCACGCACGCATCGGCCTCGCGACCGGACGTCGTCGCTGCCGCCGGAGCTCCTTGCCGGACGGCCTCACCGGAGCGCTCCCTCACCGGTCTGCCACGATCCCTACGCCCACAGTGAGCCCCGCGAGCCTCCCCTGTCGTTCCCTCGCGCGACTCCCGCACCTCGCTCTGCTACTGCTGACCGCGTTGTGCGCGCACGCGCACGAGGCCGCCCCTGCCTCCGTCGCCATTCCCCCTTGCACCCTCTCTTGCACGCCCCAGCGCGCGACCGTGTCCACGCCCCGTGCGCGCGCACCGCTGCTGCTTGTCGCCGCACTCCGCCTCGCAGCTCCTCGTGTGCCCGCGAGCCCCGCCGCGGCGTCGTTACCCCCCTCCCCCCCGCTCCGTCCTGCGTTGCCGTGCCCGCGCTCGTAGCTTGCCGCTCGCCCCTCCCCTTGCGCGCCTCATGCCCGCATCGCCATCGCCGCAGCCATCACTCGCCTGCGTGCGCGGTCCTTCCTCGCCTCCTGCGGCTTGCTTCTGCTTCTGCCACGCGTCGCCTCCGCTTCTCACCGCGCTGGCTGCGTCGCTGCTTGGATTCGCCGCCGCCGCAGCCTAGCACTGCCGTCCCCGAGCACCAGGGCCGCCACTGCCGGGGTCGCGCCTTACTTCCCCGGCGAGCTGGCCGCCGGCGCCCAACACCCGTCCCTCCCGTGTCGACCTAGGCGGGTGCCCAGCGCCCGTTCCAGGCGCCCGTTACCCCGCACCCGCGCGCCCGCTCCAGTGGCCTCTGTGCCATTGGGCAAGGGGGCCCACCCGCAGAACGGTTTTTAAAATAATTTAAATAATAATAATAAATAATAAATAATTATTATTAATTAATTAATTAATTAATTAATTAATTTTGATTAATTAAACTAATCAATTAACTACACTAATTAAACTATTAGTTGATTAGCTAATTAAATAGTCAATGACAGTGGGGCCCACCCCTAATTAATCCTGATTAGGTTAATTAATGTGTTTAATTAAAATGGGTCACTAACAGTTGGGACCCACACATCAGGTTGACCAGTCAACCTCTATTGACTGCTGACGTCATGCTGACGTCAGCAAACAGTATTTTGGATAATGTTAAATTTAAATAAATTAAATAAATCCTAAAAATGATTTAAATCTTTTAAAATTAATATAAAATAAACCGTAGCTCGGATGGAAAAACTTTGTGCATGAAAGTTGCTCAGAACGACGAGACGAATCCGGACACGCAGCCCGTTCGTCCGCCACGCATCCCTAGGATAGCGAACACGCAACTTTTCCCCTCCGGTTCATCTGTCCGGAAACACAAAACACCGAGGATATTTTCCCGGATATCCCCCCCTTCACCGGTATCACCTCATACCGCGTTAGGGCACACCTAGCACCGCTACTTGACATATCATGCATCGTTATGCATCTGTTTGCATTGTATTCATTTTTTCTTCCCCCTCTTCTCTCGGTAGACTACGAGACTGACGCCGCTGCTGGCGCCCCGTCTGACTACGTTGTTGACGACCCCTACTTGCCAGAGCAACCAGGCAAGCCCCCCCCCCCTTGATCATCAGATATCGCCTAATCTCTCTCTACTGCTTGCATTAGAGTAGTGTATCATGTTACTGCTTTCCGTTAATCCTATTCTGATGCATAGCCTGTCATTGTTGCTACAACTGTTGATACCTTACCTGCAATCCTAAATGCTTAGTATAGGATGCTAGATTATCATCCGTGGCCCTACATTCTTGTCAGTCTGCCATGCTATACTATCGGGCCGTGATCACGTCGGGTGTTGATCATGGGTATATACTATACATACATACTATACATGTTGTGACTAAAGTCGGGTCGGCTTGTTGAGTACCCGCAAGTGATTCCGATGTTGGGGACTGAAGGGGCAGGTGGTTCCACCCAGGTAGTGGTGGGCCTGGGTTCTCGACGGCCGCCGACTATTACTTTGTGGCGAAGCGACAAGGCAAGTGGAGACCACCTAGGTGAGAGGTGGGCCTGGCCCTGGTCGGCGTTCGCGGTTACTTCAAATTAACACGCTTAACGAGATATGGGTATTTGATCTGAGTCTGGCTACTGGTCTACACGCACTAACCAACTGCGGGAATAGTTATGGGCACTCGACGTCGTGGTGTCAGCCGAAGCCTTCGTGACGTCAGCGACTGAGCGGCGCGCGCCGGGTTGGACCGCGTAACACAACTTCCTTTGTAATGGAGGTTGCTAAGTCTGCTCTCCGGCCGCCCACGCAACGTGCATGTGTGCAATGGGCGATGGGCCTAGACCCCTGCGCGCATAGGATTTAGACTGGCGTGCTGACCTCTCTGTTGTGCCTAGGTAGGGCTGCGACGTGTTGATCTTCCGAGGCCAGGCATGACCCAGACAAGTGTGTCCGGACAAAGGGGATCGAGCGTGTTGGGAAATGTGGTGCACCCCTGCAGGGAAGTTAATCTATTCGAATAGTCGTGATCTTCGGTAACAGGACGACTTGGAGTTGTACCTTGACCTTATGACAACTAGAACCGAATACTTAATAAAACACATCCTTCCAAGTGCCAGATACAACAGGTGGTTGCTCTCTCGCAGGGCGACGAGGGGAGGATCACCGGGTAGGATTATGCTATGCGATGATACTTGGTGAACTTACCATCTACTCTCTTCTTCTGCTGCAAGATGGAGGTTACCAGAAGCGTAGTCTTCGACGGGACTAGCTATCCCCCTCTTATTCCGGCATTCTGCAGTTCAGTCCACATATGATACCCCTTTTCCATTTGATACCAATGCATACATATGTAGTGTAGCTCCTTGCTTGCGAGTACTTTGGATGAGTACTCACGGCTGTTTTGCTCCCCCTTTTCCCCCTTCCTATACTTGATTGCTGCGACCAGACGTTGCAGACCAAGAGCCAGGCGCCACTGTCGACGTCGACTCCTACTACACTGGAGGTGCTTACTACTACGTGCAGGCCGCTGACAACGACCAGGAGTAGTTTAGGAGGATCCCAGGCAGGAGGCATGCGCCTCTTTCGATATGTATCCCTGTTTGTGCTAGCCTTCTTAAGGCATACTTGTTTAACTTATGTCTGTACTCAGATATTGTTGCTTCCGCTGACTCGTCTATGATTGAGCTCTTGTATTCGAGCCCTCGAGGCCCCTGGCTTGTAATATGATGCTTGGATGACTTATTTTATTTGTAGAGTTGTGTTGTGATATCTTCCCGTGAGTCCCTGATCTTGACCATACATGTTTGCGTGTATGATTAGTGTACGATTGAATCGGGGGCGTGACAAGAAGAGTACACTCAATCAATGCAAGCTTCCTCATCTAAAGCACATCTGCAAATTGGGAAAGATGAAAGTTAGAAGAAGAAGAAGACTAGCTAGAAGAAAAAGAAGAAAAGGAAGAAGAAAAAGAAGAAGAAGAATTTATCTTCTCTTTCTTTTTCTCCTCTCCTCTTCTTTATCTTCTTCTTCTTCTAATTAAGGTAGGTAAAATGCCATTTTTTAGCTAAGCTAGGTAAAATGCTAAGTGTGTAGGTCATTTTAGAGCTAAGCTAGGTAAATAGGTCATTTTGGAGCTAACCTAGGTAAAATGGATCACATTGGAGCTAACCTAAGTAAACTTGGTCATTTTGGAGCTAACCTAGGTAAAATGGATCATATTGGAGCTAACCTAGGTAAAATGGGTCATTTTGGAGCTAACCTAGCTAATTATGCCATTTTTGAGTTAACTAAGCATATTACGCCATTTTTTACATAAGTAAGCTAAGTATAGGTCTTTATTGAGCTATCCTAGATAACTAAGCATATTAGAGCTAACTTAGGTCATTTTGGAGTTAACTTAGGTAAAATTGATCATTTTGGAGCTAATTAGGCTTATTGTGTCATTTCAGAGGAAACAAAGCTAAGTATAGATCATTTTGGACCTAAGTAAGCTAATTATGTCATTTTGGAGGAAGATAAGCCAAGTCTAGGTCATTATGGTAAGCATTTTGGAGGAAATAAAGCTAACTCTAGGTCTTTATGCATTTCGTAAGCAAAACACTAGAGAAAACTTACCGTCATCACCGAGGTGAAGGATATTCACTCCTCCTTCTTCTCCTTCTCCTTCATCATCCTGATGCGCTTAGAGCGGCGAGGCAGTGGGATGTACTCTTCTACCACAATTGGCATGGTCTTGTCGCCTAGTTGTGGGATCGCCGGCGCCACCACCATCGCAAGGTCATTGTCAGGCACCACCATCATCGCGAGGCCATCTTCAGGCACCACCATCTCTAGGTCATCGTCAGCCATCACCATCGCTTGCCCATCGTCAGCCACCACCATCGCTTGCCCATTGTCAGCCACCACCACCGCTTGGCCATCGTCAGCCACCACCATCGCGAGGTCATCGTCAGACAGAATAGGCTGCACCTCCTCATCCCCACTCTGCTCCTTTTCTTCCCATTCCGTTCCTCCTCATCCTCTATGTTGTTTTTCTATAGCCAGAGTCGTTGCTGCTTTTGTTGTAGCCAGAGTCGCTGTTGCTTTTGCTGTAGCCAAAGTCGCTGCTTCTGCTCCCATTGCCTGACCAAATGCAACAAAGTTTTTTTAACAATCACTGTGAGACAAAGCCAAACGGAGAGGAAGAAGAGGCATAGCGTACTGGCATTGTCGTTGTCCTGGTAGCGCATGCGGCACATAGTCGTGTTGAACACCTTCACGGTGAGTATGGTGTTGCCGCCGTACCTGAGGACAAGGAAGTACATGTGTCGCAGGTCGTAGACACGGACAAACTGCTCCCAGCCACAACACAGGTACATGTGGCGATCTGTGTTGAACACCACCTCCACATCCCACAGCCCGCGAAGCCCGCTGCCGGCATGTCGCAGTTTCACATTCTGTGGCTGGCGGCCGTCCAGCATCTTCATAAAAGTGTTAGGCAGCCTCTGCAGCATGGGTCAAGCAGTGATGTAGCAAACAACAGAGTTATGATAAAGAGATGGGTGAAGGGCCGGGAGATCTCTCCTTTTATATACTTGCCTGCTGGAGGAATTCTCAAGTATGATCGTGAAGAACTCGAAACCTTCCAAGTCAGACTCCGGCGTGGCAGAGCGCAACCGGCAGTGGCGGCCTCCCCCATCTCTGATAAGCAGCAGAAGAGACCAATTACTACCCTTACAACATTATCATACAACAATACAACAAAGAAGTTTTGAGTAGAAGAGAATCAACTACACCAAGTTATCATTTCACATTCAAAAAGAAATGCATTTGTGGGCATTTATGATGGCAAGAACTATAATTCAAAAAGCAAAGCAAGAAAAACAAACACTTAGTTAGATGTGTTTGCCAGGGCCTCAATTTGGAATACTACTATAAACGGCAATGGCCTCAATTTGCTACTACTCTATCTTCGCAATGAGTAGAAGAAGAACATCAACATCAACATCAACAACACCCTTAGGATAACATCAACATTAATAGCACCCTTGAATAGTAGTAAGAAAACATGGACATTTATGATGGCAAAAACATCAACAACACTCTATTTTCTACTTCTACTCATTCCAGGGCCTCAACAGTAGATAAGAAACCTAATCTATGTACTTTACCTAATTTGAACCATATCATATTTTGCTACTACCTACTTCCCTTTTGTCAGATCTCTGTTTAAAGCATGCACCAAGTACTAAACCCAAAACTCTAGTTTTAAAGCATGAACCAAGTACCGGACCTAGTTTTAAAGCATGGTTCGCTTCATAAAATAGAAAGGGAAACAATCAGTACAAAGCATAGTAATCTAAAAAAGTACCCTAATCAATATTGCATCCACCTAAAACTGAACCTAAGACTGAAGAAATTGAACCTAAGATTGAACCCAACACTTAAGAACTGAACCTAAGACTGAAGAAATTGAAAAACAGAGCATAGTAATCTAACAAAGTACCTTAATCAATATTGCATCCACCAAGAACAATATGCCTAATACTAGAACAACTAGAACAATATTGCACAGTTTATTCCTCGCCCGAGACAAGTTACGAGAATAAGGCAGATTATCTGGAATGGTGATTAATGAAGAACATGAAAACAACGATGTCGCAACTAAACCAAACCACACTAAAGAGGGGTCTCCTCCTAGTCCGGCTTTTTCTGTTTTCTTTTCTTCTTCTTCTTCTTTCTTCTATGTTTTCTCCTCCTAGTCCTTTTAGGTCTTCTTTCTTTCTATTCTTTTCTTGTTCTTGGGCTTATCTAACTAAGTAATTAACCTAAAAAACTAACTAAGTAATTAACCTAAAAAATAACTAACTAACTAATTAACCTATGTACAGTAGGGTAAAACAAATAACTAATTAACCTAAAAAACTAACTAACTAATTAACCTAAATCAAGAAGCAGCAACAAAAAAGATAGAAAGAAAGGAAAGAAACCTCACCAGGGGCGGAACGGCGACGGGCGGCCTGAGCGGCGGGGGGTCGGGGGCACGGGGCGGAGCGGCGACGGGCGGCCTGAGCGGTGGGGCGCCGGGGGGTCGGGGGTGGTGGTGGTCAGGGGCGGCGGGGTCGGTGGGGGTCGACGGCGGGGACGGCGAGCACGGGGGAGGGGGTGAGGTGAGGGAGAGAGAGAGGGGGTGGGCGCAGGGCCGAAAGTATTTTAGTTAGGTTTAATTTCTTTGCCGTCTGCTAGCAGATGGCAAAGAGGCATAGCTAGTAGGGTGGGGCCGGGGGAAACAACCGTTAGGTTGGCTATTCTTTTTGGCGTCCGCTCGCGAACGGCAAAGAAAGTGGTCGTTAGGTGGTTCTCGTTAGTGGGCCACCCTCCCTTTTTGACGTCTGCTAGCAGACGGCAATGGCTGACGGCAAACATGGTCTTTGCCGTCAGCTCTTTCTTTGTCGTGAGCTCTTTCTTTGCCGAGAGCTGGCTGCCGGCAAAGATCCTGATTCCAATAGTGCATGGTTAATAATATAGCGAGTTGTTGGCTATAACGTGTTGCCATGTCATCTCTAACCAATGTAATAACCAACATGTATAAGTGTTACTTTTTTCACTCTCGCAAAGCTTGTTGAAGCGCGTGCTACAACCAGCTATAAATCTATAGTCTATTTTTTCTTTCTCCTTTTTCCTCTCTTTCAACTCAGTAAAAATACAATATTTAAATCTTCATAGCCCGCTTACATCGAGTGCGGATTTATGGAGGCCGAGCTCCAAGGAGCTCGGTATTTTGAGAATATCAAAAAGCATATTTAGAAGTTTCAAAAAAATCTAAAAAAAATCCATGGAAAATATATATATTCCGCAAGAACATGCTAAATTTCGCTTAAAATGTTGTGATTTCTAGGCTGTAAAAAAACAAAATTCCGGCCCAACAAAAATTGAAGGCCCGTTTAAAAATGTGTATTTTTTTGCTTGGTAATATGTGTCTCATTTATAAAACAAAGATTCAATTACAAGGCACGTAAGCACCGACATTACAAGACTTAAAAGATAGGATAATCCTATGCAAAATACCAGCGCTTGTTCCTCTCCTCCGACACCACCGAAGCGGCCACCAAAGGGAAAGAAAACAGATCACCTCTTCACCCGAGTCCGACGCGGCTCCATCGCTGATCATCAGCTTTACGGACCTCGAAAATAGTTTGCCAGAAGCAAAACCATTGCCGCTGAAAGAATCAGACCGGGGCAACATGTCCCCGGACACACCATCAAACTCTAGATCTGGCACCCCCCGCACGACAACGACGTCGAAGGAGGAAACCAGAACTGTCAGCCACCAACCACAAACCCAGCACGGGATGCACCATCTTCCAGCTATCACTTGCACAGACAACCGCCTGTTTGTCTTTTTTCTATACACCACATGTGGCAGTATAATGCTGTGAAATTTTGTACATACGTGGTATACATGTGTATGTATGTTCACAAATAAATTTGAATTTTTTCGCGCTTTGGAAAAATGAAATTTGAAAACAAGCTTCTTAGAGCTCGATCTCCGTTTATATTTTTCAGCTTACATCACCTTATCCTATCCTACATACTTAAGAGATTCATCCTCACTACAAGTATTTATCTCAACATGCAAGCTATCCAACTCAACAACCTGCCACATCAGCAACTCCCAATATGCATGATGCCACATCAAACGTCCCGCTACCGGTGTACAGAAAGGACCGAAGCACAACGTTTTGTTACCATCCCTCATCCGTTTACATCCGTAAATTATGGACTTCTCTGGAATGAAGACGCATTATCTTCTCCACCATCCTCCCCCTTTATTTTCTCAATGACGCCCCCTCCTCTTCGTATTCTCCATATAGTTTCACTCACCCAAACAAATAACCCCCTTCATCATCAGCCGTGGCAAAGCTACCATACAGATCTTGCTCTGAGCGGCGCTATGGTGCTTCTCATGGCACGGTGCCGCTGCTAGCCCAGCGTTCGTGGGGGGGTCGCCGCCTAGACGTGTATGTTGCTGCCGACCCAGGCCCCTGCGATCACCGCAATTGATTTGAGCCCGCAATCTGTTGCCGATGAATCAATCCCCGCGGACACCACTGGCCCAATCCTCGTGCCCCGGTGTCGACCATAGCTCCAGGCAAGCCACACGTCTCACTGCTGTCATCCTCCTCCAGCATCTCCTGCACCATTAGGTGGGTGTGCTCTCCTTCTTCTCTATCTCCCCAAATCTAAGCGATCTCAAGTTTATTTGGGTTGGAACTTGGAAGCTCTGATTTATATGTGGTAGGAAGCATCTTTTAGAAGCGAGATCTGTTCTGTTTCCAGCCGCCTCATCTGTGCAGCAGTCCGGTCAGTCTTTCTAATCCACAATCCTCTCTAATTCAAGCATTCTCGGCAAGCATGAAACAACCATCTCTGTTCCATCTTCGTTTTATTTTATTTATTTATTGTTGGAAGGAATAAACAGATGGAACAACGTTGATTTAAATCGACAGCGCTGATTGGACGGAATAAACAGGTGAAACATACTATTTACTACAGGAAATTCAATCCTGCATCTCTCTCTCTCTCTCATACTTGCACACAGGTGTAGTTTAGTATGAATTTCATTGGTATTTTCTTTTTTTGCTTTGCTTTGATTTTTTAAGGCATATTATTTGGTCATTTTCAGGTATATTGCTGCCCGACAGAACTATTGCACGGACCCGCCAAAAATAGAGTAAATAGCATAAAGCTACTACTTTACGGGTTAGGATTCTAAAAAACTACCGAATTTATTTTCTTCGTTGATAACTATCAAGTCAGGGGTCGGCTATTTCAAAAAACACAAAACCCTCGGTGCTTTACAATTAATCATGATTATGACAATTGGGGCCCGCATGTAAGAAAACTAATAAGAGTGGACCATTAAGTTGCACGTTATGACAAATGGGACCCATGTGTCAGCCTCACAAAAATCCCCAATACAAAAAAAAACAAAATCCCTAAATTCTCTACTCGTTCCTGTCTTCTTCCTTCGATCTGTCTTCTTCCTTCGCTCAGATCGGGAGGCAGAGAGGATCCCACCCTCCCGATGCAGTCGCCCGTCGCCAGCCTGCGGCGCGCCGCCGCGCCTAGGAGTCGCCGGATCTACTCTGGCCCTTCGCCCTGCGCCTCCCCGCTGTTCCTCCCCTCGCCGGGATACCAGCGCCGCCGGCCGCCTTCCTCGAACCGACGAAATCGAGCGACATCAACTGTTGCGCCCCTGCATCGAAGCTTGCCGGAATCAGGTCGCTGACCGCTGGCCTCTCCCCTCCATCCTCCCTAGTTCTAGAACGGGAGGAGCCGGCCAGGTGGAGGGTGGAGGCGCTCCAGCGTCGGGTGGAGTCCTCCTTGTGAGCCGAAGGAGGGGCTAGCGAGGGAGCTCAGCCTCCACCTCCTTGTGCCCCAAGCTCCGGCGTGCTCTCCCGGGTGCGTGGACGAGGGCACAGGCGGCTCGATGTCGATGCGGGGCAGGGGTCAATGCGGCGATGCGAAGCGGTTGCCGGCGACGTGCGACGGCACGGTGGAGACGGGAGCTCCAGTGGCAGCGCGGCAGTTCGTGCGGCGGCCCGTCCTGCGGTCGGACCTGGCTTGCGTGCGGCAGGTGGTGGAGGTGCGGTGGTGGAGGTGGTGGAGAAGGGAGAGAAGAAAAAATAAAAGGAAGAAGAGAGAATTTACATGTGGATCCCACGTGTAAGTTAACGGTCAAACAAAACAGTCAAACAAACAGAATGTTTAAGAGTGGGTCCGACTTGTCAGAAAACGGCTTAAATTGCTAACAACGAGCGTTTTGTGTTTTTTGAAACAGCCGACCCCTGATTTGGTAGTTATCAGCGAAAAAATAAATTTGGTAGTTTTTTAAAATCTTAACCTGTAAAGTAGTAGCTTTATGCTATTTACTCCCAAAAAAGGACAGTACTATTCCATGATGAATGTCATCAGATCGATCCAATACCCGAATAGATGGGCATGTGTGTTTCGGCAGTACTATCCAATCTGGACATCATCTAGCCTGGCAAGCTAGCACTGTATTGGATTAGGCGTGGTTTGGATTTATCATTCAAATGAAAGGTTTTGTAAATAATGTTGTGGACATGAGTTGCTGGTTAATCGACTGGCGGCTTCAAGTGGAAGTTTAAAAGGAAATTCTCCAAATATTAAACAAAATCAAATAGAAATTTTTTATATTTGCATATGTTTTACATAATGATATGTTATACTTTTCCTTTATTAAATTGAAGCTTTTATTAGCTATATTTGAACCGTATTACGCTGATGGTTGACACAATCACTAATATGTTCGCACAATGGCCTTATCATTCATGCTTCCGCATAACAACTGCTACACTTCTTTATTTTTTTACAATAATGCTTAAAGAGACTATTATTGCTACTGCCATTGTTATTTCATTTTTTCCTTTATGTAATTTGTCTGTGCCGAGCTAATAAAAATTTACAAATGTCGCATGGTTTCATAATCTCACTCATGTCTATAACATATTTCTTTTCTATGCCTGCATATTCCTGCTGCAACGCACACCCTTCAGATATGAAAAAATATAGGCCGCAATCAAATAATGTATTTCCTTAATTTCTAAAGGTATACCTTTTATTCCCATAACTTGCTGATGCATTACAATTTACATGTTGTAGCTTCATATCCAATTGCAGTGGAGAATGCAATTCTCATGCATACTCTCCGGAAATTATACTTAACAATCTCCTCTCAGGTTATAGCTTCACTTTTAAAAATGTAAGAATAACTGGGAATACCACTATTTGATTGTTCTGGTGTTAGTGACAATCCTTGGTGAGAGGATCAAGTATGGCCTTTTTTCTGATGAGTATTCTCACTCACTTTAATTGTCCCATGATATGATTGATGGTAGTCACTTGAATAATATGTAGAAAAAGGAGTGTATTTGTAGTCCTACTTAATAACCATGACATTTTGCGTACCTTTCGTTACTTTTCCACTAAAAAATTGATCATGGTGGACAATGGAAGCTAATTCCAATTTGGGCATATTAGCACGCAAGGCTCACAAAAGTAGCATGAATTTATTTTTGCTCTAATGCATTTCTAATAGATAATCAAATTATATTACATTGAATTATTATGAGAAAAATCTCATGAAACTATATGTCCCTTTTCATTAAGATGCATTCTAATTAAGCAAGTATGGGGATACTCTACATTATACTAATTTTCCTGGCTTTTCGTATTGTTTCATCAAAGGTTAAAAAAGTTACATTTTTTTATTTCTTACTTCATAAATATTTATTCTGTATATAGTGCTACTAATTCCGCAGTAACGCGCGGGGTATCATCTAGTTACACTTACTCTAAGCATCTATGCGTTGGAATATCCATGAAAAGACTGTGTGCATTGGAAGAGACCTAACCACCTAGGACACATGCGCAAACAGTTATAAGGCGCAAATCACGGCTGCCATCCGACCAATTTCACCCCCTGTAATACGGGACCCACCCAACTCCCACCACCCGATTCACCAGGACGCTCATAGCCAGTGAGCTTAGTAACTTTACCTTTTTTTTCGGCTGACACCCCGATCCCAGTGGAGGAACTCGATGGGCCAGAGTGCTTCAAATGCGGGAGGGTGGGCCATTACCAGAATATGTGCCATTTCAAGCCTCTGTGCGTCGTCTGCCACGAGGAGGGGCACGCATCGGCACACTGCCCCACGCGCGGTCGGCCTCTGCAGATGCAGATCATGGGCAACACCATCCCCGGCGAGGGCTTCTTCTGCCTGCCCTTCATGGAGTCGGCGGGCGAGGAGGTCAGTGCCCCGGCGGTGGCGGACGCGGCGCTCATCTCGGCGGCACCGGGCAAGCTGTCAGTCTCGATCTTGGAGGCGGAACTCCCCCACCTCTTCGAAGGGGATTGGGACTGGCAGGTGGTGGACGTCGGGGACGACTTGTTCTCCGTCGTCTTCCCCGACAAGGCCATGCTGCGAATGGCGACGCGCAGTGGCAAGCTGTACCTCTCCCTCAACGACATCATGGCAGAGATCAAGGAAGCTGTTCTGGAGACTCCCAAGGCCGAAATCATGCCGGATGTGTGGGTCAAACTTTGGGGAGTGCCACCCAAGCATCGCCGCGTGGACCGTCTCATGGCGGGGACTGTGATGATCGGGCGCCCGATGGAAGTGGACAAGGCGTCGTTGGCGGGGCTGGGTCCTGTGCGGATGCATTTTGCGTGTCGTTCCCCGGCCAAGATCAAAGGGTTTGTTCAAATCTGGTTCAACAGCGAGGGCTTTACCATCCGGATGGAGGCCGAGGCGGGTGGCAGGCTGGGAGGTGCCCCCCTCCCCCTCCCCCGGCTAGCAAGGACAAGGGCCCTGATGACATGGACAAGGACATGGACAAGGAGAAGGACGCGAGCATGGGGGATGACTCCATTGACACTGCGACTTGGGATAAGCTGGGCCTCAAGGACAAGACTTTCAAGGCCGTGGCCCCGTCTGCGGGGGCTGCGAAGGACCTGGAGGAGCGTCAAGTTGGTGTGGGCAGCAACGAAACGGGCTTCAATCAATACGGCTCCAACATGTCCCTCGGCCTCGACCTCGACAAGGGCACCTCGGCTTCGTGCGACTCGGAGGGCCGTTCCATGCTCATCTCCCCGGCTGCGGAAGAAAGCGGGCTTCCCACGCCCGTGCACGGTCTGGCGATTGGTGGGGGGCGGCTCCATAAGAAGACGGCGGGCCGCAAGACCCCCCCGGTGGCGCCAACGAGTCCCCCCTCGGTGCGGGCGGGCACGCCCGTTTCACACCGGACGGCAGTGATGGCGTTGGCTTCCCCTGGCGGTGCGGTCGGGGGGCACGGGCCGACGGATCCCCCGCCTCCCTCCGACACTCTCCGGGCGGAGGTGACCAAGGCGGCTCCCATCTCCACGGCCAAGCGCTCCAAGGCGGTGGTGACGACCCCGGTGGCGCAGGAACGGGTCAGCTCCCGGCCAAAGGGCGCCAAGGGCAACCTCCCTGCTCTCCAACGCGCGCAACTCTTGCTGGCCCAGAAGAACATGGAGACCGAAGGTAACCCCCTACCCCGTTTTACGATTTTCGACGATTACTCGGATGAGTGCCTTGGTAGCATTTTAGGGGATAGTGGGGTTGATCTGTCTGATGAGGGAGAGGCCCGAGAGCTCCTGTCTCTCATTCGCTCTAAGGAGATCGCGCAGGCCGCGCTTGCCCAGGCGGCGGCGGCACGCGCTGCGACGGCACCAGAAGAGGCTGGGGCTTCTCTGGTCCCGGTCGCCCGGCCCGATCGGGCGGACACAGCAGCAGGGGCTGCACTGTCCCCCCAGCCCGTGGTCCTGTGAGGACTCGGCGAGTGGCCAAGGCGGTTACCGCTCGTGGTATCCGCCTCCGCAATCGCATAATCTAAATGCGTTTCCTCTTCTGGAACATCCGAGGCTACGGCCACGTTGGGAGGCGGACCCAGCTTAACGAGTTCATTCGCGGCGAAAACATCGATGTAGTTGGTCTGCAGGAAACCATCAAGGCTGATTTCTCTCACCGAGACCTGCTCGCCATCGACCCGCTCGAACGCTTCGTGTGGCACTGGGTGCCAGCGATTGGCCACTCTGGGGGTATGCTACTTGGCATCAGCCATGTGTGCTGCGAGGTGGTGGCTTGGGACGCCGGCCGGTTTTTCGTGTCGGCTCACGTCCGCCATCGTGCGTCTCTCCGCGAGTGGGAGATTATAGTGGTCTACGGCCCGGCAGATCATTCACACTCGCATGAGTTCTTGGGGGAACTTCAGGAAAAGGTTGCGGCCTTGGGTGTTCGCAACCTACCCCTCATCGTGGGAGGGGATTTTAACCTTATCCGTTCGGGAGCGGATAAGAACAACGGGATTATTAACTGGACAAGGGTGTCCATGTTCAATAATGCGATTGCTTCTATGGCCCTTAGGGAAGTGGCCCGCGTGGGCGCACGATATACCTGGACAAACAAGCAACTCTCACCGGTCCGGTCTGTGCTGGACCGTGTTTTTATGTCCGCGGAGTGGGAGATGCTCTTTCCTATGTGCTCACTTCACGCTGAAACGAGGATCGGGTCGGATCACGTCCCTCTAATCCTCTCCTCGGGGGAGGACCGGTTAAAACGAAGCCCACGGTTTTTCTTTGAAACTGCTTGGTTTGAAAACCCGGAATTTGAACAAATCTTCCTCTCCAAATGGGAGTCCTGTGTGGCCCGGATCCGGCACGTGAGAGGGCCCATGGATTTCTGGATTTCCGCAGGGGCGGGGTTGCGCGCGGCCCTCAAAGGTTGGGGGGCCAACCAGGGTCGAGAGGATAAGCTGCTCCGAGCCCGTTTGGTGACAGACCTCGCCCGTATGGACGCGGCTGCGGACGTACGGGTTTTCTGGGAGCAAGAATGGGCCGAGCGGTACGCGGTTGAGGCCCAGGTTGAGGCCCTCCTCCGTGCCGAGGAGAAGTACTGGCGTAGGAGGGGCGGAATAAAGTGGACGCTCAAAGGGGACGCAAACACAAAATACTTCCATGCTTATGCCAACGGCCGGTGTCGTAAGTGTGTCATTCTGAGGTTGCAATCGGAGCAGGGGCTCCTATTGCGCCAACAGGACATAGTCCGGCACATTTACGATTTCTACATCGAGCTGCTGGGCTCCAGGGAGGAGTCCAGGGCTCGCCTACGGGCGGATATCTGGGATCCCGCTCTGCAGGTCTCGGATGAAGAGAACGAAGGCTTGGGCCTCGCCTTCCTTCCTCAGGAAATCGACCAGGCGATCCTGGGGATGAAATCTGACACGGCACCCGGCCCGGATGGGTGGCCGGTAGCGATGTTCAAAAAATGTTGGCAAGTCCTCAAGGGCCCAATTTTCGAGGTGTGTAACGGGTTTATGTGTGGCACTGTAGACATCTCGCGCCTTAACTTTGGGGTTCTTTCGCTTATCCCCAAAGTTCAGGGAGCGGACAATATTAGACTTTTCCGCCCCATAGCGCTTATCAACGTCCCGTTCAAAATCTGCTCTAAGGCTTGTTCTTCGCGCTTGTCTCCGGTGGCCCATCGTATTATTAGTAGGAATCAAACGGCGTTTATTCGTGGTCGCAACATTTTGGAGGGCCCGTTGGCCCTCCAAGAGATCGTTCACTCGCTCAAGCGTAGCCGCCAGCCGGCAATACTTCTGAAATTAGATTTCGAGAAGGCGTACGACCGAGTGAACTGGGAGTTTCTCCGACAAATCCTTCTGGATCGAGGGTTTTCGGCAGTGTGGGTTCACCGTATGATGCAATTGGTCTCGGGAGGCCAAACGGCGATTGCGGTGAACGGAGAAGTAGGGAACTTCTTCCGCAACAAGCGTGGGCTGCGTCAAGGGGACCCAGCCTCACCGTTGCTTTTCAACTTTGTGGCAGATGCATTGGGTGTCATGCTAGACAAAGCTCGCGTGGCTGGCCACATCAGGGGAGTGGTCGGCAATCTGATCCCTGGAGGGGTGTCGCACCTTCAATATGCCGATGACACCCTACTCCTTTTTGAGCCGGACACTCACAGCATAGCAACGGTTAAGGCCATCTTGTTATGTTTTGAACTAATGTCCGGACTAAAAATTAACTTCCACAAGTGTGAAGTGGTGTCCATAGGGCTGGGCGCGGCCGAAAGCGAACGGGTGGCCAACTTGCTAAATTGCAAGCTTGGAAAGTTCCCGTTCACCTACCTTGGCCTCCCGATCGCAGAGAAGAAATGCTCGATTGCCGATTGGGAACCTCTCAACACTAAGGTGGCGGACCGGGTATGTCCATGGAGAGGTCGATTTATGTCATCAGGGGCACGACTAATCCTTACTAACTCTAGCCTCTCGTCCCTACCCATGTTCGCCATGGGTATGTTCTTGTTGGCGGATGGAGTCCATAAGAAAATGGACACTCCCCGGGCACGTTTCTTTTGGGAAGGTGCGGGCCCTAAACGGAAGTACCACATGGTTAAGTGGCATGCCGTTTGTAGACCTAAAACCCAGGGGGGTCTCGGGGTCATCAACTCTAAGCTGATGAACATTGCACTTATGTGCAAGTGGATCTGGAAGCTATCCCAGGGAGGGACCGGCCTCTGGATTGACCTCCTTCGCGCCAAGTACTTCCCACATGGGAATTTCTTTGAGGCGTCTCCTCACGGGTCACCTTTCTGGACCTCCATCCAATCCCTCAAACCGTACTTCGCCAGGGGAGCAAGGTTTACGGTTAACAACGGCCGCTCCACCCGGTTTTGGCACGACGTGTGGATTGGCCAGCAACCCCTTTGGTCGGAGTTCCCCCACCTCTACGCCATCGCGGTTGAGCCCAATCAACTGGTGGTGTCGGCCCTCAGTGCCTCCCCGCCCCCCATATACTTCAGAAGGGAGCTTGTGGGACCGGAGCGGGCCGAGTGGGATCACGTGCGGGCTTTGACTGCGACCGTCCGCTTATCGGACTCCGCAGACGAGGTCTCTTGGAGGCTCTCGGGCTCTGGCAAGTTCACTGTCAAGTCAATGTACAGGGAGTTGTGCCGCGGGCATGCCCCTATGGCAGCCTCGGGGTTTTGGAAGGCGCGAATCCCGCTAAAAATTAAGGTCTTTCTTTGGCAATTATGCCAGGATCGCCTTCCTACCTCTATTAATATAGCCAAGCGCAATGGCCCTGCTTCCGGACCGTGCGCTTTGTGTCATAACGCGGAAGATGCTGACCACGCGTTTTTTCGCTGCCCTTTGGCGCGGTTTGCTTGGAGTGCGGCCAGGGAGGCCGCTGGGGTGGATTGGGATCCACGCTCACGCTCTGAGCTTGTGTCTTACTTATCTGCGATCCCGGGCTCTTTGCGCCGGATAATGTGGACGTGTGCTTCGGCCTTGCTATGGGCCTTATGGCATATTCGTAACAAGTTTACTATCGAGGGAGCGTTTCCCTCTCACCCTGCTGATGTTATCTTCAAATGCATCTTATTCTTGCAGCAGTGGGCTACGCTGGGAAGGCAACAGGATGCTGATCTCCATCGACATGCCATCGCTCGGCTCCGCACAGTCTACTCGGTGTCCCGGGCCCCGTCGCCTCCTCCGTCTGCTGCCTTATAGGGATAGGCGGCCCTTTTGGTCCTGCTTTCTTTGAGCCTGCGTACTCGCTCTTCTGGCTAGCTATGCCATGTAACGCACTTATCACCGGTCTCGCCTTTTGGCTCTGCTTCGAAACTTGGCTGTCTAGCTTCGGTTCCGTTTAGTTTGGTCTTGATACTTTGTTTGCACGCTGCCTATTGTTGTGGGCTTTATTAATTTAAAGCCAGACGTCTCTGACGTCTATGTTCTAAAAAAAACTTTACCTTTTTTTTCTTGAGAAGAGTTTTTTTTAGGGGCTCTTAAGAAGAGAGCGGCCGTTCTGGACGCAGCGGCAGCTGAACGCAGCTATCTGGCCGCTCGTCCTGGCGAGGTGATGCGCGCAGTAAGATTCGTTGAAATGGGAAAAGGCGACATAAATCGGCCAAAACATGCGAATACACGCGTCCACGTCGGCCGGGTGGGCTCATCTGGGGTACGCCTCTGACGCAAAGGGATCATTTCTGCAGAGCGTGCAGGGCTGTACGAGTACCATTTTTTACTCCACGGCCCAGTACTGTCATTACTAAAGTGATTCTAGGCAACGCAGTGTGGGTGGCGTGTTGCGTGTACCCAGGTTAGGCCATGTCCTGTGTCCCACATAATTTTCTTTTCCAGTTGGGGGCAAAGACAAGGCTGAGCCGAAAGTACTTTGGGCGCTCGAGGTCCTCCTGGATCTGCTCATGGCGATTCCCGGAGCGACCACGCCGGCGTTGGTCTTTGGTTGAGTTAAACTCTTCCTCTATTCCTGTTCTTCATTGTCTCTCGAACTGACCAGCTTGCGCCGCACACCGGTACTGCAGATCGACGGCGGTGGCAACCGCTTCAGTGTTGCGCGAGGGGGAAAACACGGGTGGTGCCACCGGTTCTGCCATGCTCGATTCGGCCGTAGCCGTGGAGTCGCCGTAGAGGTGACCAGCGGATCAGGGCCGGGCGGTTCCGGGGCCGTTTGGCATCTCTTCTGATGTTGACTTGTCCGGCGCGTCTTGCATGACGTTCAGTTCAAAGGGCGGATGTGTGGCGTCGGCGGACGCCGGCGAGGTGGCGCGCACCGTCGACTCGTGGGGCTGGAAACGGATGCTGGGGTTCTGATCTGTCCCGGACACAAACCATTTTGTCCTGATCCCGGGGCACCTTGGGCACAAGATGAATGGCAGCGACGGCGGAGTTTTCAGGAGACGGCGAGCAGGCGACGCAGAACTCTGGGGCATCTTGGCGCAGTGGTGGTGGATCGGAACAAGGAAAAGCTGGTGCGTGGTGGGAACAGACCTTGCCAGTGATCAGTACTACCTAGTACCTACGATGCGTCCTCGTGTCTGCGCGCGTACCATGCTCATGTCAGATTGTGTGCCAGAGTTCGTCCTTGAAATACACATATACGTTACATATCGCTCTCCAACGTCCGGCTATACTCTAACTAGCACGCTTCGGTGGTTCGAATCGCGACGGCACGCGCGCCGTAGATGCAGTGCGTGCAGCTGCCGCTGCGTGCAGGGATGCACTTCTCCTCTTGAGAAGAGCTTAGTAACTTTACTGATCTCCTTTCAGATTTGGCCCATTTGACAAAGAATCCGAGCCCAAGCTTTCAGACTCTTTGGACCGACAGTAGCAGGCTCCAGCCCATATGCCACATCCCGATCGGTCGCTCTGCTCCGCCTCCTCCTTCCAGTCCGGCAGCCGCACCGCCTCCCGCGAAAGCTATCCAACACAGGACAAGAAGCAGCCATTCTCGTGTTCATCTCCCAGCTCCCCACTCCCGCGCGCGAAGCACGGAGGCTGGCGAACCCTAGCGAATCTCCCGATCCGCGGCCACCCGGCGCGTGCCGGCGGCCGGAATTGAACAGCGGTTAATCTCGGGAAGCTTATGAGCCGGCGGCTGGTGGCCGGTGCAGCGCATATGTTTGGACAATCTACGACTCGGAGGTAACCCGCCCAATATTTACCTTTCTTTTTCTCTAAACTTAAGGTTAGAGCAATTTGATCAGGTTAAAGGGGGAAGTTCCATCCCTTAACTTTCGTTGTTAGGTAGTATAGGTGGGGAGATTCGAACCCAGGTGGCTTGTAAGTGGCGCTGCGAGGCTCTCCATGATCAGCGTCCCTGCTTACATTTGGGGATATTTGATCATGTCGAGTTTGACAGTATCACAGTAGTGGCTTTTTACTTTTTAGAGGACCATTTGTTATATCAGCAGCTGTCTAGGTGGTAGGGTCGCCACATTTGTATTCGATTAAATTGTGCATTTTGTACACATTCGCTTTTTGACCGGCTAGGCGGGGTTAACACATGCGGGCGGGAGCCGTGGGCCGGCACCGGTGCACGGGTGGCGGTGGGAAGGGAGGACGGCCCGGTGGTGTTCGGCGGCGAACGGCCAGAGCGTGCGGGCAGGAGACAGTTTTTTCCTTCGGTTTCGCTTCGGAAATTATTGGCGAAAAGGGATCTGTAAACGGGGAGTTGGGGTGTTTTTTGGTGATCCCACTTAGGTTATTGTTGCCAGCCTTGAGCACTTTGAGTTTGGAACAATTACCCAGTGCGTTTGGTATGTCGCCAATCAATTGGTTGTAACAGAGGTCAAGCAATGCCAAATATGGTGAGCCAAGGCAGACAGAAGGCGATACGTTCCCAGTGAAGCTGTTATTGCTGGCGTTGAGTGCGATCAGATTTTTCATCACCTTTCATGTGGCTGATGGAAATTCTGAGCTAAACTGGTTGCTTGACATGTTGAGTACCTGCAGAGGCTGGTCAGTGGTAACCAACGACGGTAGCTCGAGAACATTATTGGTGAAATGACAGCTGCTGGAGATGCTCTAATAACTTAACAAGGCAGCTAGTTATAAAAGCAAACCTATGTACTGGAGTACTTTTATTATTCAACAAGCTAACAATATACTAGTACTTTATAAGATTCTACTACTCCCTCCGATCCATATTACTTGTCGCTCAAATGGATGTATTTAGATGTATTTCAGTGCTAGATACATCCGCTTGAGCACACGTAATATGGATTGGAGGGAGTAATATATTAGTTAGACACAATTGCAGCTGGATACAAAGATGGGTACAACCAAGTCATGATTACCTTTATCCTTTGCATGCTAGACCATATTGCAGTTGTACTGAGCTTAACCAAAATATCTAAATAGTACTAACTGGTCATATAGCACCCCTACCACAAAGAAAGGACCAAAGGCAATCGCAAATATGACCTTCATGCTGTATTCTTTTGCAGAGATGTACATGGGAGCTTCTTCGACTGAACTGCAATCCCTAATAAGCAGAGAGCCACACAGCTTTGGGTTCCCATCAAAACTAGAAGTCTGAAACGTGCTCAGCTGGCCTGTTGTTGGAATAGGTCCTTCTAGGTCGTTGTTAGAAATGTTGAATTGTGAAAGGAAGTGAAGTTTCCCCAGTGCGGCAGGGATTGCACCGGTGAGATGGTTATTAGACAAATCTAGCCCCTGCAGATTTGTCAGGTTACAGATCGATTGTGGGATCGCTCCATAAAAGTTGTTGAAACTCAAGTCCAGGTAATGCGCTGTTTTCAAATGACCAATCTCTTGGGGGATTGCGCCAGTGAGTTTATTCTTACCGAGTTTCAGTCCTTTGGGCCAAGCACTGCCCATGCGGTATTGAAGTGACGGGTCAACATAAAAAATTGGTAGACCAAGGAGGTTTGGGTCCAAATAGATGCCAGCCTTGTCTGATTTTAGCATTGGCGTCTCCATCAACGCGATTGGGATTTCCCCAGTAAGGCTGTTGTTTGATACGTCCAGAATGAAGAGGTTATTTAGGGAGTTCATCCAGCTTGGCATTGGTCCAGTGAGTCGATTACTGACTAATAGTAGTATCTTCAGATTTGTGAGCTTGGACAACCAAATAGGTATCCTTCCAGTCAACGAACACCAGTCCATGGTAAGAAGTTGAAGATTCTGAAAACCGTCAATGAACTCATCTTGTGGCATGGCCTCATTCATGAAGTTTCTGCCAAGAAGCAGGGTGCTGATATTCCTGCTGCTCTTAAGGGCATGCAAGGCTTTTGTTATATTTGTAAAGCAGTTTCTACTAAGTGATAGGAAGGACAGGTGCTTCAGATTGCCAATTCTTGATGAGATTTCACCATGGAAATGGTTGCTGGACAGCCGCAGTGCAGTCAAATTACTGCATGAGTAAATGCTTTCTGGAACTATACCATTGAGATTATTCCTCAAGAGATCTAAACTTTTTAGATTATGTAGGGCGGCGAAGTTTACCTTCCCTAGATCTCCACTGAAGTTGTTGATCTTCAGATCAATGATTTTGAGATTTGTACAGTTGCCAAGAGCTGATGGCAGCTCCCCAGACATGTTATTGCTACCCAAATAGAGCTCCTCCAGCCTCTTGAGCAGACCTATCGACTGCGGAATCTTGCCACTGAAGTGGTTCCCTCCAAGGTCAAGAGTAGCTAGATTACCGAGTTTGACTATATGTGCTCCTTCAAGTTCTCCTTGTAAACCATTGTTGGGGAAGGAAAGGTACTGCAGCAAGGTAGCGTGGAAGGTTTCAACAGGGAGATTCCCACTTAGGTTGTTGTTGCCAGCCTTGAGCACTTTGAGCTTGGAACAGTTACCCAGCGCGTTTGGTATCTCACCACTCAATTGGTTGTAACAGAGGTCAAGCAATGCCAAATATGGTGAGCCAAGGCAGAGAGAAGACGGTATGTTCCCAGTGAAGCTGTTATTGCTGGCGTTGAGCGCAATCAGATTTTTCATGACCTTCCATGTGGCTGATGGAAATTCTGAGTTGAACTGGTTGCTTGAGATGTTGAGTACCTGCAGAGGCCGGTCGGTGGTAACCAAAGACGGCAGCTCGTGCAGCGATCCGTTGAGCCGGTTGAAGCTGACATCGAGGACGATGATGCTTCCGGAGGACATGATCTCTGGCAAAAGGTCACCAGAGAAGGAGTTGTACGAGAGGTTGATATGTAGCACGCTGGTGAGGTCGGCAAGGGACGGCGAGATGCACCCTTCAAGTCCTCTAGATGCCAGGGAGACTTCAGTGACAGCTCTGTCTTCATTGCAGGCGATGCCTTCCCACTCGCAGCAGTCTGTGCCGTTTTCACGCCATGACATGGCGAGGCCGCCATCTCGCGACAGCCCAGAAAGGAAACGAAGGAGATTGCGCTTCTCCTGCTCGGTGCATGCAGTGGAGCGAGATGCCAAGAGGAGCAGAAGGAACAGCTGCAGCACGACCGGAGGAACGGTGCATGAACGCATTGGTTCGTCCCCCCCCCCCCCCCCCCCCCCCCAAACCAAAGAGTTAATATTTCTACCGAAAAAGTTAAAGAACCTTATAGGCAGCCTAACATTCTTGCAGAATATATAGCTTTCCAATTAAAAAAATAGAGTTCCATTCCGAAAGCCAATGAAAAAGCCATTGGATTAACTAAAAAAGCCCCCCCCCCCCCCCTTTCTGCTGTTGCTCGAAGAATGCATGCAGTGCTGGTGCTAGTTATCATCTAGTAGTGGATTTATTTGCACATCAGAGCTACTGAACACCACTCATAAGATTCCCTATTTCTTGTGATGGGTGCACCTTAGGGCCCTGGGCCATGGTTCGTTGATACAGAAAAGACAGCGGCACTAGCATAGAAAAGCAACATCCGTGCCTATCAATTAATTAGCTATAGTAAAAGTCTATCAACTAGTTTATAAATCTATCATTTAGTTATGTCTGGATTAAGTAGTTACCGATTAGTCCAAAATTCTCAAGTAGCAAGAAGTCAATCTATTATCTCATCTCATCTTGCCCGGCCTATTCATTGCATTGCTGCTCAATAATACATAGATATAGGTGGTGCTCTTTGGTTACAGACTTACAGCACTAGTTTTGTTTACTGCATGCGTTAGTGACGGGCTGCCATTGGTAGGCAGGCCCAAACGGGGTACCAGCCTACTAATGGTTGTGTTTTTCACATGATTCATGTCTGTGGTGGATATTCTGCTCATAATTATTATGTTGGGTCATTTCCCACCAGTTCTTTGACTCTTTGTAGCTGATGAATACATATCCATGATTTCAGTTTGAAAATTTGCTTCATGGTTATGTTGAATAATATCCATGATTTCAGCTTGAAAAACTGCTTCATGGTTGTGTTTTTTCTCATGCTTCTTGTCAGTTCCCCGGAAATCATATTAATGTCATTTCCTTTGGGAGAAGTCCTGGAACAAAAGCAGAATTAAAGGCACATGTCACATATGCATCATCCATCAATGTAATATTTCGGATGCACAAAGAATGGCCATGGACTATTCCCCTATTCTTTGTGGCAAAGAAGCTTTGAGCTTCAACTTCCTATGTCTGTTTTCTGTCTTGTTATTTCCTTTTCTTTTTTGGACAGAAAAGCAGCATGTAGATGTCTCCATATGAGATAGATATTCCTGCTTTCACTACTCGGCAGCTCGAGTTCACCTGTTAAACAATTGTTCTTGATTAATTCCATTTCAGGACACTGTAATGACATTTCATTTGTTTTTTTTACTTTGCTTCATGCACAGTCAACCTCTCATGGTAGGTAATTCTTTTCAGGCGACTAATGTGGCCTCAAATGCAATCAGCAGCAGAATATTGTTGTCATGTTTCTCCATTTTGATTTCTGAACATAGACAATTTCTTCATAGTTATGTTTGATTATACATGTATCTGCCGACACAAATTCTTCTTTTCAAATGACACTTTTTCTGTTATATTTCACATTCCTTGGTCTTTCCCATGGATATGAACTCTTCTCATT
Source organism: Triticum aestivum (assembly GCF_018294505.1). Classification (NCBI taxonomy): domain Eukaryota; kingdom Viridiplantae; phylum Streptophyta; class Magnoliopsida; order Poales; family Poaceae; genus Triticum; species Triticum aestivum. Next base: position 104,724,381 of record NC_057809.1, read on the forward strand.
TTTTACTATGGAGCTGAAGTATTCTTCCTGCTTGATTGGACCGCCATTCTGCTGTTTGTGTGCCTTTTAATGTGCAAACTGTGTAAACAGTTCCTCTTCTCAAACTATTGTGGGTCTAAGGGTCTGTTTGGTTTGTGCTCATATTTGCCCTACAAAAAGCTGGCTACCCAAATTTTCGGTTGAGGTTTTGCTTGTCAACGGATCCGTCAACATTGCCTAGAAAATGCATTAGAGTTGGTAAAGGACCATTGCCTCATTGGTATGCCCAAAGATTAGTTCCCATCCAAACAAAGACCAACGTTTTGATCATGGCCAAAAAGATTGCAGGGTACACTTTGGCTGCAATCCAAACATACCTTAAAACTAGTTATAACACACCCTTCAATTTTTGATGCCATTTAATTTACCCTTCTTGCTAAAACAGGGTGGTTTTACAACTTTTACTCCGCCATGTCGTTCACATGGATGTGAATTTGGCTGTGAAGCTACATGGGTGTTTGCATAGGCTCACCCAAGCAAAACAGATTGCTTATTTTTGCCTTGTTAGAATGCATGGTGGTTTTTTATTTCTGTGAAAGGGGAAAAAAAAACATCTGGCGATACTTGTTAGAATGTCACTCTGCCTACACAAGTCCTATGTCTGCCCTTCCCCTACAACACTTATGATACAGAGAGATCTCTCCCAAAACCTTGTCTCTCCTCTTGTTCCCTCCCTAATCAAGCAGAGATATGATGTGGCAGCGCTAGGGTTCTCACCACCCAGCCTCCTTGGGTGCCGGCCCTCAGAAAAAAGCTGCCATCTCCGAATTCCCCCTATGGCTCACCTCTTTACCAACGACAACCACCGGCCGAAACAGCACCTACAACCCCCATTCACACGAGCTCCGCTGTTTGTGACTTTGACATAATGTTTACACTCGGAGTGATCGCACAGGACAGCTTATAACACTCCCACACAACTTTTGAACATTTTTCTTATAAAACCACATATTTTGTCCTAAGTATCGACATGATCCCCAGTTGCTCTTTCGTTGGCCGGTCGGATAGGTTGGGCCCACTATTTTCAGGCTGGAGGATCACTTGTTCCAATATGGTGTGCCACCGTGGCCAAAGCCCAATTTCCATATCAACACTGCATCAACAACCTCGAAGTTTCTCCGCCAACTCATTACATCTAGGGTGTCCCAAACCCTAAACCTAAATAAACATGCTCCTTGCCGCTGGAACAGGCAGCGACGGCCGGCGAATGTCAACTGTGTTTCCTGTGCTGCTTTGCATGGTTGGTGCATTCCTTGGCGCTGGCTGTGGTGCCCAGAGCGACTATTGACAACAAGGCGGCGCTTCTCTCTTAGCCTGATTTTTTTACACAATTCTCCCTTAGCCCGATGGTGCTTCCCCGCTGGTGGAGCTTGTTTGCTGGCCCGGATCGCCCCTACCCGACCATTTAGCGCACTTTGAAGTCTCTAGGTGGCGCGGGCCCAGGCAGCTGGGCCTACGGGAGAGCCATGCAACGGGTTTCACCATCAGATCTCTCACGTGTGGCAACACTCGCCTATCCTGCCTGGGGCGTGTCGTGGGGGCTCCGGTGGAGCTTGGGCCCACACGCCTTGAGCAATGCCATGTAGTGGCTCCCTGATGAATGGTAGTGAGCATTTTCATCCTTCGCGTGGCAGGCTCTTTGATTCTGGATGGTGCGGCTTTTGGCGGCGGCTGTGTGGGCTGCATGTAGCAGGCAAGGGGTGGCAGTGGTGGCGTAACATGGTGCTCTGAGTGAAAACTTTCTCTTGACATTTACCAGTGCCGTTGTCCTGCTTGGAGGCGTCGTTGAGATGGTGTCTTTGGGCATATGCTCCTGCTTAGTGGCGTTGTTGAGATGGCGCCTTTGGGCGTCATTCTCTTGCTTGGAGGCGTTGTTAAGGACTTCACTTCTCCACTCCTTGTACTCTCCAGGTGAAAAACCTTCATCCATTTATTTTCTTAAAAGTGTTGCCTTGGAGACCTGGAGCCTCGGTTTGGTGTTGTACGTGGCCTACAGTTATGCAGTCTGTTGGCAGAGAGGCTTAAAGGGAGTGTTCGAGTGCTGGAGATCGATGGTGGTGTGACAGCGGCCTGCATGGGGGGTGGATGTGCCATTTAGGTTGTCTCATGGGGGTTGAAGAGGCACACCTTTGCTTCCCTTGGGAGTTGTCTTCTCTCTCTCTCTCTCACGTTGGCATGGGTGGCAGATGCATGACGGCCTAGGCATCTATGCAACGAGCGATGCCTCACTGTGGCAATACTGCGGCGTAGTCAAAATCCCCGGGTCATGCAATGCTAATATATGTGGGCTTATATTTTTGTTTTGATTGTAATATGATTGATTGAACGGGTTGACATGTTAAATCGAGTGTAAAATCACTTGATTTTACAGTTCTCTTTTATATCAACGATATCAGTGTTAGCATGTGAAAACATGATATTGTGGGTCAGAGTATCAATTATGGAAGCCAAACATGCTTTGCAGTACGTACACGCATACTAGTTGATGTGAAGGCAAATGGCGTCTTCTGGGAATCTTTCATCTGTTCAATCTTCCAGACTCTAGTTATTTCATTCTATATGAAAAATCCAGTGAGCCATGTTCCATATTGATCATATATCGAGGTACGAAAGAAGAGACAGAGCTATGGTTAGAAAAAAGCACTTGTTTGCAGAAAGCAACAGCATCCAGAAGCATGATACGTCCAGGTACATACTGACCAAACTACTTTGCATGTGCACTGTTTCAGAAACATGCATTCTGCTAATAACCATAGCTCACAATATTCAATTAATACACTATTAAGATCCATTGCATGCAGATACAAAGATGTAAACAACATATCTGGATACTAGACCATTGCATACTTGATCAGATTACAGTGAAGTGGGTTTAGCTGCTTAGCCAAAATATCTGAATAATACTAACTGGTCGTATAGCACTCCTACCCCAAAGAAAAGACCAAAGGCAATTGCAAAGATGACTTTAATGCTGCATTCTTTTGCAGAGATGATGTACACAGGAGTTCCTTCAACCGAACTGAGCAGAGAATGGCACAGCTTTGGGTTCCCATCAAAACTAGAATTTGAAATGTGCTCAGCTGGCCTGCTGTTGGAATAGATCCTTCTAGGTCGTTGTTGGAAATGTTGAACTGCGAAAGGAAGTGAAGAATCTCCAATGCTGCAGGAATTTCACCCGTCAGATGGTTATTAGACAGATCTAGTTCCTGGAGGTTCGTGAGGTCGCAGATTGATTGCGGGATCTCTCCATAAAAGTTGTTGGAACTCAAGTCCAGAAAAAGGAGTGCTTTCAGCTGACCAGTCTCTTGTGGGATCATACCTGTGAATTTATTGTTGCTGAGATTCAGCACTTTGGCCCAAGCACTGTCTATGCGGTATTGAAGTGTTGATGAATCCGCAACATAAATAACTAGATCAAGGTCAAGGAGGCTTGGGTCCGAATAGATGCCGGGCTTATCTGATTTCAACATTGGCATCTGCATCAAGGTGATTGGGATTTCCCCAGTAAGACTGTTGTTAGATACATTCAGACGAAAGAGGTGGTTTAGGGAGTTGATCCAGCTTGGCATTGGTCCAGTGAGTCGATTGCTGTATAAGTCTAGCATCTTCAGATTTGTGAGCTTTGATAACCACATAGGTATCCTTCCAGTCAACGAACAATGGTGTATGGCGAGATGTTGAAGATTCTGGAAACCGTCAATGGTTTCATCTTGTGGCATGGCCTCATTCATGAAGTTTTTTCCAATAAGTAGGATGCTGATGTTCTTACAGCTCTTAAGGCCATGCAAAGTTTTTGTGATGTTCGTGAAGGAATTTCTAACAAGTGATAAGAAGGACAAGTGCTTCAGATTGCCTATTCTCAGGGAGATCTCACCATGCAAATTGTTGTATGACAACCGCAGTGCAGTCAAATTGCTGCATGAGTAAATACTTTCTGGAAGCATGCCACTGAGATTATTACTCATGAGATCTAAACTTTTTAGATTCTGTAGGGTGGCGAAGTTTACCTTGCTTAGATCTCCACTGAAGTTGTTGATCTTCAGATCAATGGTTTTCAGATTTGTGCAGTTGCCCAGAGTTGATGGCAACTCCCCAGACATATTATTGCTATCCAAATGGAGCTCCTCCAGCCTCCCGAGCTGACCTATGGACTCCGGGATGTTGCCACCGAAATTGTTCCATCCAAGGTCAAGAGTAAGCAGCTTACCGAGTTTGACCATGTGTGCTCCATCAAGTTCTCCTCTAGCGAGGCAGCGTGGAAGATTTCAACAGGGAGAATCCCACTTAGGTTGTTATGGCCAACCTTGAGAACTCTGAGCTTGGAGCAATCACCGAGTGCGGTGGGAATATCACCACTCAATCGGTTGTGACAGAGGTCAAGCAAAGCCAGAGATGGCGACCCCAGGCAAAGAGAAGATGGTATGTGCCCAGTGAAGCTGTTATTGCTGGCGTTGAGCACGATCAGATTCTTCGTCATCTTCCATATGGCTGATGGAAATTCTGAGCTGAACTGGTTGCTTGAGATGTTGAGTACCTGCAGAGGCCTGTCGGCGGTAACTAAAGATGGCAGCTCGGGCAGCGGTCCGTTGAGCTGGCTGAAGCTGACGTCGAGGACAATGATGCTTCCAGAGGACATGAGCTCCGGAGGAAGGACACCAGAGAAGGAGTTGTATGAGAGGTTGACACGCTGCAGGCTGGTGAGGTCGGCAAGGGATGGCGCGATGCGCCCTTCAAGTCCTCTAGATGCCAGGGAGACCTCAGTAACAGCTCCGTCTTCATTGCAGGTGATGCCTTCCCACTCGCAGCAGTCCGTGCCGTTGTCACGCCACAATGTGGCGAGGCCGCCATCTTGCGACAGCCCGGCAAGGAAACCAAGGAGGTTGCGCTTCTCCTGCTCGGTGCATGTGGTGGCAGGAGAGGCCAAGACGAGGAGCACGAACAGCTGCAGCACGACTGGAGGAATGATGGAGAAACGCATTGGTTGGTGTTTTTTCCCCTTGTTTTGCTGTTGCTGGCAGAATGCATGCACTGCTGGTACCATTTATCATCTAACAGTGGCCATATAGGTGGTGGCATGAGTAGTAGCAGGCTGCTATATATAGATATAGCCTGGCCCTGGCCCCTGGGGTACCAACCCAGTTTTGGGCCCGCTGAGGCTTACTGGGAATTTGCATGCTTGACGCTGAGGTCTTGCTATCCTTGAGTGTGGTACAGATATACGAGTTCACATGGGCTGGATTTCTTTTGATAAAGATGAATGCAGATTGGTACCAGTAACCAGGCAGCGTGATTTGTTTTCCATGCTTTAATGCAGAATTAAGTTAGATTCTGGAAATCAGAGTCAAATGGTCGATCAGAGGTGTGTGTATCTTGCTTATGTTTTGAAATTTCTTCTTATTTCATTGTTCAGTAGGTATTCTCTTCTCAATTCATGCTTGAGACTGACAAAATGTTCTGGTTTTCCTTTGTGCTCGCTGTTGGTAGTTACTCCCTCCGTCCCATAATATAAGAGCGTTTTTGACACTTCAATAGAATCTCCTGAGAAGGTACATACCTATCCAACTCATGCTTCGCGGGAACATTTTGAAAAGTTGTGTTTCATGTCTATGGGGAGATATTCTGCTTGATATTTATCATGCATTTGCTTCCAACTCTAACGAATAAATATCTATTATATCAGTTTGAAACTGGTTGTGTTTACAAAATAGTCATTACATCAGTTTGAAAACAGTTTCATGGTTAGTGTTTTTATTTATTTTTGAAAATGAGGATAGACAGATTTGTCGCTGCTGTCTCCATCTGAGACGTACATGAGTTCCTGCTTTCACTACTCGGCAGCTCGAGTTTACCTGTTGAATAGCTGTTATTGATTGATTCTTTCTCTTAGGGCGTCGTAATTGTATTTCATTTCTTGTTACTTTGCTTCAGGCATACACCGTGAATGAAGATCCTGGCAAAAACCCTCGACCACGTGTGTATGCCTGGAATGAGACTTCTTTTCATGGAAAGTTGACTCAAAGGCAGAGCGAGTGACTTGACTTTGGTCATCGGGGTCAAGTCTTGTTCGACAGAAAGTCAGAAGCAGACCATACACCAGGGCCACCCAGTAACTGCTAGTTTATACTCTTTGCTGGCTCCACCATTACTTCACCTTGACTATGTAGGCTCCGGTGCGAGCCTTGAAACTGTCTCTCTTTTTTTAAAGTAAAGTGCACGGTTAGTACAAGAAGTTGCGGCGAAAGTACAGTATATATGTCAAGTTTGAAATATCACAGTTCAATTAGTGATGTTTTTAAGTGAGTGTTAAGTGGTACAGAGTGGTTGTGTTTACAGTAACCGCGCTTTGTAGTTAGTGAACAAAATATTCATTATACCAGAGTTTGTAAACTGTTTCATGGTTGTGGTTTTTCTTATATTTCCTGTTAGTTCCTTGCAGATCATATTTTTGTGACATTTCCCTGGGTACAGGTCCTGGAACAAAGCAGAGTCAAAAGCACATGTGCATCATTCATGAATAATGTACTTCAGATGATGCACAGAGAGTGGCCATGGTGTATTCCCCTCTTCTCTTGTGGTAAAGAAGCTCTGAGCTTCAACTTCCTGTGGCTCCTTTTCTTGCTTTTTTTTATTACAGAAAAGCAGCAAGGTAAAACCGTCTCCATATGAGATAGGTAGATATATTGATTGATTGTTGCCTCTGCAACTTGTTCAGGGAGGGTTGAACAAGTACTCATCAAAGGCAGAGCAAGCAACTCTGACTTTATCTTAGCAGCAACCATACACCAAGTATGAACTTGGGTGACGGACTTCGGTCATCGTGGTTTGGAATCCGTGAATTTCCGCAGATCCTTGTACAGATTTTGTAGAATTTAGTCATCGCGCTCCCAATAGAATAGGTCTCAAGTCTTCTACGTCTGAGGCCAAGCATGCACGAGGACCAGTTGGAAGCTGCTGCTAGTTTATACTCTTTCCATTTCCATCATTACTTCATCTTGACTGTCTAGTTCCATTGTGAGACTCGTCATTTTGGAAAGGGCTTATGAGAACGAAGGACTTGTTCTTTCGTAGGGTCAAATTTTTGGTTGGCAATGAGATGTCAACAAGATTTTAGGAGGATACGTGGTTATGAGAGACACCCCTCGCCGTATAATATCCCATCTTTTATAACATTGTGCAACGTAAGGAGGATTATATAGGCACAGTTTTCCAGAAAAATCCTTTGAATATTTAGTTCAGATGTGCGTTAGTTGGTGAGCGATGGACTGACTGGATGCACTTGGTTCGGAGATTAATAGATGTCAACTCTCCGACCAGCCGGATTCGACGCAATAGAAATTAGCTAAAAATGGGGTATTTACGGTGAAATCTTTCTATATGGATTTGATTAATTCTGGTTCAATCTAAAGATCGTTGCATATTTGGAAGATTAAGGTTCCCTTGCGTATTAAAATTTTTATGTAGTTCGTCCATAAGCAAGTAATACTCATCAAGGACAACTTAATCAAGAGGCGATGAGTATGTAGTTCACATTGTTGTTTTTGTGATCATGATGAAACAATACAACATTTATTCCCTGAATGCCCACTCGCCAAATTGCTTTGGATAACAATTCATATAGCCTTCAACATTAATCCTCCAGTTGACATTGAGTCCTTGTTTGGAACGTGGTTAGCTAGGGTTGAACATACTACTGCGACTTGTATTCGGATTGGAATATGTGCGCTTCTGTGTGCTATATGGAACTGTAGGAATGATTTGAATGATTTGATTTTTAACAGACAACACACTTTAACTTTCTTGCAGGTCATCTTCAGAGCTACCGCATGGATCTACTGGGTGCAACCCAGTGGGAGATGGTAGCACGGGCTATATTCAACCAGTTCGAATGACGGTCGCATAACAGGATAGGAGTCTAGGAAGCATATCCTTCATATTGCCGTATCGGTTGTGATTGTCAGCATGTACTTTTCTTTTATTCTTTTGCTTCGCTCCGCTTGTGGGCTGTAATACTTTTATGACTTTATGATACTTCGTGGATTTTTTAATAAGATAAATGCATGCATCGTCATGATGCAGAGGCATTTCCAGAAAAAAGTTCCATTGTGAGCTTTGAAACTGCCTTTTTTGGGTGCTTAGACTTGGAACTGTTTGCTGGACCTGAGTCTGTTTTCTTTTCTCTTCTTCTGGACAGGGCTGGCTATCCTTTTCGAGCCACACAATGGACTGAATCGTAAGCTGGCAGCCATGCATTAGTGAGAATTTAATACTGCGGTACTGGTGGTGTAGGTTTCTATCATCCGAGACACGGCTGATATCACGAAGATGACTGAATTGAAGGGAAACCTGCAGGCGCATAATGAACAGTGACGAAGCACGATGGTGCGTAAGCAGACGATCCGCGACTGATAACGACATCTTGTTAGCGCCACTCCCAAATTACCAAAAGACATTGATGTCATCACTGACTGGTCAGCTAAGTTTAGCCCATCATTGTAGCTTGTTAAGGGCATGTACAATGGTGGTATATGGATACATATGCCTCATGACAAAAGCAATTTGAGGCATCTACATTAATTTTTTCTTTCCAATGCAAGCTATCACTAGTGGGCCTCATTAAGAAATAGAAAATAAAGACTCTAATACACATGCATCTTTATTTTTCACTCCAACCTTTTTCAGCTTTTGTCACTGGACCACATTTTTTCTCTTCAAGCACCCGCCTCCTGGAGAGGATCCCGCTTCCCTATCCGAACCTACTTTACGTCATATCCGATTCTACATGGCATGCGAGGCATCACCTTGAGGCTATGCATTATACATGCCCTAAGACCGACTGATTTGTTTATGGACTGGTCGGTGATGTTATTTATGCGGCCATTTAAATTCCAATTTCACCGCCTTGTGCTCCCCTAACCCGTCAACGTTGACCCCCTTGTCGAGTAGTCTCCACCATCTTCGGCTGCCCACCGACAATCTTCTCCCTCTCGTCCCATCTCCCATCCCTCGTTGATTTGTCGCCAGGGTGAGGCTAGCCTCACAGACGCCCGTACAGCTATCCGGGGCCACCGCGTCATCTCGACGCAGCCTCTCCCCCTCGGAAACGCAAGCATCGCCCCAGACACCCCCACGACCATTTGCCACCACCGCGCATTCCCTCACGTCATGCGCACCGTTGATCCAAAGGAGGGGGCCGAGGTAGAATGTTGTATGTTTCAGGTTTGATGACCAAGCTGAATAGACCACGTTACACCGAGATGAAGAGCAACGAGGAGGTATGTTGATAACATGGCTATGAAGGGAAGACTATGTGCCGAACAGTTAATGTTGTACTCCCTCCGTCTCATAATGTAAAACGTTTTTTAACACTAGTAATATATATTGCTGAGGACAACGACATGGCAAGGGGACATGTTTAAACTTTGATAATCTTCAATGGCCATGACTACATTTTACTGCGTCACCAAGATACACTATCACTCTCATTTTCATGAAATCATGAATATTTTTTTAACTCGTGCACATATCTGAAATCATGAAAACTTTCACAAAATTTCGAGCATTTTCTAAAATAAAGAACTTTTTTTGAATTTATCAATGTTTTATTATAAAATTTGCAAACATTATTTAAACAATTTTCTTGAATCGGAAAACATTTCTAAAATTGACGAATATTATTTTGGAAATTAGTGGAACAATTTTTGAAATCCACGAATTTTTTTTTGATCTAGCAAAAGAGCCCAGCTGCAACAGAAAAAAATCATAACCTCCAATGGCAATGACCGCATTTTGTTGCATCACGAAGATACAGTATCACTCTCATTTTTGTGAAATCGTGAACAATTTTTCAAAATCATGAAATAAAATTAAACTTGTGAACATATCTGAAAGCATGAACATTTTTACAGTTTTTTGGACATTTTCTAAAACCATGAACATTTTATACTATTTACAAACATTTTTTTAATTATGAACATTCTTAAAATACATTTTTTTCAATAGGCGAACATTTCTAGAATCGATGAACATTTTTTTGGAAATTGTTTGGTGGAACAATTTTTGAAATTCACAACCATTTTTTGACTTAACGAACATTTTTCGAAATGCATGACCATTTTTTCAATCAGCGAACATTTTCTGAATCAATAAACTATTTTGTAAGTCTCAAACAGTTTTTGAATTTCTAGGATATTTTTCAATCGTGAATATTTTTCAAATTGGCGAAATTTTGTTTAATTTTATTAACATTTTGAATAAACAATTATAAAAAAATCATGGACATTTTTTATTCCCTTACATTTTTTCTCAAAATTGTGAATATTTTTTGAATACACGAATATGTTTAAAAATCACGAACATTTTCTGGGCCCACAAGTATTTATGAATTATTAATCTTTTTTCAGAATTATCATTTTTTAATTGACCGAACATTTTTAAATTACCAAATTATTTAAATTAGAAAAAAAACGAAGATGTAACAGAAAAACAAAATGCGAAATTTATGACAGATCTCCCGGATATGGGCCGGCCCGAAGAGGCGCGCTGTTTCTTCTCCCAGCACGCAGAGCGCAGTATAGTAGGTTACTACTGGGCCGGACCAAGCGCGGATTCCCCTGTGTGATACGTTTTTTTATCACTTATAGATGACATTGATGGATAATATTTTGCAACTTTGGAGACAATTTCGATGATGTACCGACAGAAGCATTAGCCCCTTTATTATTAATTTTTTTAAAAAAATAAAGATAAAGATTTTGGGTAAATTGATTTTGTATAAAATGTTCATGAATTCAGAAAATGTTCTTGATTTTAGGAAATGTTTGAAATATTGTAAGTGTGTTCACAAATTTGAAAAATATTCACGATTTCAAATATGTGCACGAGTTTAAAAAATGTTAATGATTTCAAGAAAATTGACAGCGATAGTGTATCTTCATGATGCAGCAAAATGTGGTCATGGTCATTGGAGATTATAAAAAAAATCTCTCGTTACAACACACGGGCCTTTTTGCTAGTTAGTAAATAACAGCTGCAGCGGAGCATTGTCTTATGTTGAAGATAAGCTACATGTAAGTCAGCACGAAAATTTATTTTGGGTAAGTCGATTTTTGGCTATTATATTAAAGATCCAACGGATGTTCTTCTTTCTTCTTCCTCCAGCTTTCTTCCTCCTTCATTCATTTCTCCTTCCACAAAATTAACTTACCCACATTGTAAATTTAGTCAACTTACACGTAACTATTGCGGAAGGAAAAACATATTTTCCATGCATTGGCAGGTGGATAAGATACGTACGTACGTGATCATGGTTGCGCCGCGCATGTCCATCGATGGAGAAATTCAAGTCCACTACAACTAAACGTTGAACAGAAGTGGAGAAGGGCACGCACCAAACTCCAAACCTCATTGTCACGTAGCAAATCGCGAGCATGGGCTACACATCCAGTCGTGGTCAGAAGATCACAGTGATTCTCTGTACTCGATCACTCTTCTCGACCAGCTACAAATACGAGTACATTTAACTTACAAAAAAACACAGAAATACGACACCAAGGGAGGGTCCAGTACTGCTACGCGCTAGTACAACTAGAGCCGGCAATGGCGGCTCAACCAGTGCTACCACTATTGCTCTATCTCTTACTCGTCCCTCTGCTGCTCCTCCTCCGGGCAACAACCACGAGGTCGGCCGGCGAGCGAGCAGCAGCGGACAACCATGGGGGCCGTCCCCTCCCTTCGCCTCCGAACAAGCTCCCTCTCATCGGCCACCTGCACCTGGTCGGCCCCGACCCGCACGTCTCCCTCGCCGCCCTCGCCGCCAAGCACGGCGATGGCGGCTCATGCTCCTCCGCCTCGGCCAGACGCGCGCCCTCGTCGTCTCCTCCCCGCGCGCGGCCGAGGCGGTCCTGCGCACGCACGACCACGTCTTCGCCTCGCGGCCGCCGAGCGCGCTCGTCGACGCCCTCCTGGGCGGCGGCGCCGACGTCGCCTTCGCCCCCTACGGCGAGTTCTGGCGCCAGGCCAGGAGGCTGGTCACCACGCACCTGCGCAGCGCCAGGAAGGTGCACTCGCTCCGCCGCGGCCGCGAGGAGGAGGCGCGCCTGGTGATGGCCGGGATCCGGGGCGCGGCGGCCGCCGGCGCCCCCGTGGACATGACGAGGCTGCTCGGCAGCTTCACCAACGACATAGCGTGCCGCGCCGTGTCCGGGAAGTTCTTCCGGGAGGAAGGCCGGAACGAGCTGTTCCGGGAGGCGATCGACGGGAACGTGGCCGCGTTTGGCGGGTTCAGCGTGCTGGACTACTTCCCGGGCCTGGCCAAGGTGGGCGTGCTCGCGCGACTGGTGTTTGCCAAGACCAATCAGTTGAAGAGGAAATGGGACGAGCTGCTCGATAAGATCATCGACGACCATGTCAGCAAAGCATCGGCACAGGAGCAACACCCCGAGCACGATCAGCAAGAAGATCAAGAAGAGACAGACTTCGTTGATGTGCTGCTCGATCTTCAGGAGGGGTACAATCTCACCAGAGAGCATATCAAGGCCATATTGATGGTAAATCTCCTCTCATACCCTCATAATACCTTTGTCTTGGTTTATTAGTCCCTTTTGTAATTTATGCTAAATTTTGACCAAATATTTAACTGACAAAACCTTAATACATGTAAAATAATTATATCCTTAGATTCTTATTTGAACATAGTTTTTGATAATATAAATTTTGGTGACATGCACGAATATTTTGTTAATTAAATTTATGGTCAAAATTTAGCACAGATTACAATGGAGACAAATAAACCAGGACAAATGTTGTATGTTCGTAGCTAGCCTATTATGGTAAATATGGTCATATATTAAGTGTGCTGATGCTTCAGATCGAACCCATACACAAGACATGTTTGTGGCAGGCACGGATACGTCATACATAGTTCTCGAGTGTGCCATGGCTGAGCTCATGCGAAAGCCGAACCTCATGACCAAACTTCAAGCCGAGGTGAGGCAAAAGACACCCAAGGGCCAACAAATGGTGACCGAGGACGACTTGGGCAACATGGCCTACCTAAAGGCCGTCGTGAAGGAGACGCTCCGGCTACACCCACCGCTGCCGCTCCTCCTCCCGCACCTCTCCATGGCCGAATGCGATATCGACGGTTATAAAGTCTCCGCTGAAACTCGTGTGATCGTAAACGCTTGGGCTCTTGGTAGAGACCCTGGATCGTGGGAGGCTGCCGACGAGTTCATGCCGGAGAGGTTTGTGGACATCGTGTCCCTCGATTTCAAAGGGAGGGATTTTCAGTTTCTGCCATTTGGAGCTGGGCGAAGGATGTGTCCCGGGATAAATTTTGGGATGGCGTCTGTGGAGATCATGCTCGCCAACCTTGTCTATTGTTATGATTGGGAGCTCCCGGACGGCATGCGGCAAGCGGGCCTGGATATGACTGATGTGTTTGGCATGACTATGCGTCGGAAAGAGAAGTTATTTCTTATCCCGAGAATGAGATGTTAATCATGCATACTATCTGTCATGAGTTATGTGCACTTGTAAAGCTAGATATTACACTAGTATATATGGTTTTCCCAGTTTTCAAGAGGGTATGTGGGGAATACTCCAGGTACTCACATTCTGCCACATAAAAACTACCAACCTTCATCCCATTTCTAGTCCACCGCGATCAAACGGGTTTTATTGATGGTCGAAATATCGTGGAGCACGTTATCATTGATGCCTACCTCATCAAGTCTTGCCATGGTAGGAAGGAGCAACCCATGGTCATTAAGCTTGACTTTTGAAAAACATTCGACTCAGTTTCCCGGACTCCACTTATATCCACTCTAAGGCTTCGTGATTTCCAACCATTTTTTGGTAGACACCATCCTTTCTACCGGCAAAACAGTGGCCATGCTAAATGGTGGTACTCGGCCCTTGATTGCCTGCAAACACTATATGAGACAAGGCAAGCCCTTTCACCTTATCTCTTCATTATTGTTGTTGATATCCTTCAACAACTAATAAATAAAAATCATAGTCATAGTTCTCTCTCCTATCCATTTACAACTACCTACCACCAACAACACTAGAATACATGGGACGGCGCCCTTGTCGCAGCTAAGTTCTCACCCCAAGATGTTGAAACCCTAAAACACATCTTAGACGACTTCGCTTGAACCCTGAATTGATCTGACGTGTTTGGCATCAGATCTCGCCATCACAAACAGATGATGAGAAACCATAACCTCAGCGCCCAAAGAGACGACAGGAATCTACGTTGGCACTATGTTGGTTCCGTCCAGACGGACAAATTCGAGGAGGATCGGAGCTCAGAAGACCAACTCAAAGAAGAGGCGTTGTCATCCGCCTGAACACCGCCCTGTGAGGACTAAAAACCCTAACCTAAACTACTAGTCGGAGTCGAGACACCGAAATTCTCCTCCAACCGCCTGCCGACAGAGCGGCAAGCAGAGGTGAGGCGAATCCACGGGTCAGCCGGTGTCCAGAGACCCTCTTTGGTTCATAGGATATGAGTATCAAGTGAGTAGAAAAACCATAAGCGGTGACATGTATCTCAAATAATGAAAAAGGAAATGACGTTTGGTTCATGTGGTAAGAATTTTTTTCATTATGCCTAGGCTAATGCTTTTTTCCTTTGGCAAAGAATTGACTCCTATCCTAGGAATAAGCAATAAGATTATATTGCTATAACCAAAGGCCTCAAAGAACATTTTCCTATGAAATTATTATCCTTTTGAATTCCTAAAAAATCATGTAAACCAAAGGGGCCCTAAATTAGTAACAGCTGAAGATCTCTTACTCCTAAATGAGATAATTACTGTAAGAAATGCTAAAAGATGGGGTGAAAATGAGAATTTGCCGAAATCACTAATTGAGAAGTACTCCTCGCAAAGACCACTCTCACCTTTCTAGGTTGCGACAAATGGCGCGCTATATGTGCGTCACTTGTCACAATCTTGGAGTTTTCCCTTTTTTCATAGATCTGTTTATTCAAAACATTTTATCTCTTAAACCGTGCATTCAAATATCGAACTGTTTTCACCGTTTGATTTCTCGCGTCAAAATCTTCAAAACTAGATCCCATCTTGGTAGATTTTAACAAACTTTTTTCACAAAAAAACCGAACCAGGAGCATGGTTTTTTCCCTTTCCGAAAGAGGCACGGCCGTGCCTCTTGGGAAATAACAACCGTGCCTCTCGCGGAAAAAAAGAGAACAAAAAACGCATTTTTTTTCGTTTCTGAGAGGCACGATCCGTGCCTCTCGTGGGAGGAAAAAAATAGAAAACATGTTTTTTTCGTTTCCAAAAGGCATGGCGGGCCTCTCACGAAAGCAAAAACCGTGCCTCTGACGGAATAAAATAAAATAGAAAACACTTTTTTTTTCGTTTCCGATAGGCATGGTTGTGCCTCTCTGAAAAGCTAAATCATACCTCTCGCGGAAGCAAAAAAAACATGTTTTTTCATGCAAATTATTTTAGCCTAAATGCTAAGGAAGACCGGTGGAAAACCAAAATGTCGAAAAAACCCAGAAAAAACCGTTTAAAAAGCCAAAAACGCGTGCGAAAATAAAAATACAAAATCCGAAGGGAGCATCCGGAGCGTGACATGTGATGGGCGGCTGAGAGCGCGCCAAGTGAGGCTGGTCGTTGTGAGGCTCCCGAAGGAACGCTAGTCAACTAGTTGCTCCCAGAATTTGCTCTAATTTTTAACTTGAAAATAAAGCTCAACTGGGCTGGTTTTGAAGCCCAGTTATAAGCGGCGTCTGAGCCCAGTTATAAGCTGGGCTGGTTCCGGACAGATTTGGGCAATCCAGAAAATCTAAGCCCAACCTTCTACCATTGCGCACCAGTGGAGAAGGTTCAATAGCTCTAAGATGTTGCGCTGCTGCGCCGCCGCTGGTGGCACCTTCTCCCTCGATTCCGGTGCGCGCCTCGCTGAAGCCATCGAACGTACTCCCATCCCCTCCCCACTGGCTAGCGGATCTTCGCAGCCTGCCGGCGAACATCTTCCCAGCCCCTCGCAGTCACCCGGCGAGTTGGGCCGGCCGGAATCGAACAGGAAGCCGCGGAAGCTGGCGAACCGGCGGCTGGTGGCCGCCGCAGGTGTAGCTCATACGATCCGTCGATCCACGACTCGGAGGTAATTAGCCCAGTTCTCTATTTTATTTGTATTCTAAAATAAAATAAACATCATGTAGTTAACTGCATGATATTAAGCCAAAAGTTATTTGTTAGTATTAACCAAATAACTGCATGATCAATTAGCCCAGTAGCTTGGAAATTGGGGTGGATTTAACTGCAGTTATTTGTTATTAAGCCAAAAGTTAGAGCTATTGATCCTGCAACTTTGTCAGCGAAGAGGACCATTTGTTATACCAGGAGCCATCTTCCTACAGCTCTTAACAAGTTTGCTAGCTAGAAAAGCAAACATCATGTACCTGTATTATTCAGCAAGCTAACAATATGCAAATTACCTTATCCATTGCATACATCATACTAGACCATATTACAGTTGATGTGGGCTTATCCAAAATATCTGAATAATACTAACTGATCATATAGCACCCCAACCCCAAAGAACACACCAAATGCAATCGCGAAGATGATCTTTTCGCTGCATTGTTTTGCAGGGATGATGGAGACGGGAGCTGCTTCAACTGAACTGCAATGGTTAGTAAGCACAGAGCCGCACAGCTTTGGGTTCCCGTCAAAGCTAGACGCCTGGAAGGTGCTCAGCTGCTCTTCTGCTGGAATAGGTCCTTCTAGGTCGTTGTTAGAAATGTTGAATCGTGAAAGGAAGTGAAGATTCTCCAATGCCACAGGGATTGCACCCGTGAGATGGTTATTAGACAAATCTAGCCCTTGGAGGTTCCTGAGGTTGCAGATTGATTGTGGGATCTCTCCATAAAAGTTGTTGAAACTCAAGTTCAGGTAAAGGAGTGCTTTCAGATGACCAATCTCTTGTGGGATCACACCTGTGAATTTATTTTTACCGAGATTCAGCACTTTAGGCCAAGAACTGCCCATGCGGTATTGAAGTGATGGATTCATATATATTGGTAGATCAGGGAGGTTTGGGTCCAAATAGATGGCAGGCTTGTCTGATTTTAGCATTGCCATCTCCATCAAGGCGATTGGGATTTCCCCAGAAAGACTGTTGTTTGATACGTCCAGATGGAAGAGGTGGTTTATGGAGTTGTTCCAGCTTGGCATTGGTCCGGTGAGTTGATTATTAGATAACACTAGTATCTTCAGACTTGTAAGCTTTGATAACCAAGTAGGTATCCTTCCAGTAAACGAACATTGTTGCATGGACAGAAACTGAAGATTCTGAAAACCGTCAATGGTTTCATCTTGTGGCATGGCCTCATTCATGAAGTTTGTGCCAATAAACAGAGTGCTGATGTTCCTGCAGCTCTTAAGGGCATGCAAAGATTTTGTGATGTTTGTGAAGGAGTTTCTAACAAGTGATAGGAAGGACAGGTGCTTCAGATTGCCTATTCTCGGTGAGATCTCACCATGGAAATGGTTGGCCGACAGCCGCAGTGCAGCCAAATTGCTGCATGAGTAAATGCTTTCTGGAATGATGCCACTGAAATTATTCATCATGAGATCTAAACTTCTTAGATTCTGCAGGGCGGAGAAGTTTACCTTGCCTAGATCTCCACTGAAGTTGTTGATCTTCAGATCGATGGTTTTGAGATTTGTACAGTTGCCCAGAGTTGATGGCAGCTCCCCAGACATGTTATTGCTACCTAAATGCAGCTCCTCGAGCCTCTTGAGCAGAGCTATGGACTCCGGAATCTTGCCACTGAAGTGATTCCCTCCAAGGTCAAGAGTAGCTAGATTACTGACTTTGACAATATGTGCTCCATCAAGTTCTCCTTGTAAACCATTGTTGGGGAAGGAGAGGTACTCCAGTGAGGTAACGCGGAAGGTTTCAACAGGGAGAATCCCACTTAGGTTTTTGTTGCCAGCCTTGAGCACTTTGAGCTTGGAACAATCACCCAACGTGTTTGGTATGTCACCGCTCAGTTGGTTGTAACAGAGGTCAAGCAATGCTAAATATGGTGACCCAAGGCAGAGAGAAGATGGTATGTTCCCACTGAAGCTGTTATTGCTGGCGTTGAGTGCAATCAGACTGTTCATCACCTTCCATGTGGCTGATGGAAATTGTGAGCTGAACTGGTTGCTTGAGGTGTTGAGTACTTGCAGAGGCCGGTTGGTGGTAATCAAAGGCGGAAGCTCGGGCAGCGGTCCGTTGAGCCGGTTGAAGCTGACATCGAGGACGATGATGCTTCCGGAGAACATGAGCTCCGCCGGAAGACCACCGGAGAACGAGTTGTGCGAGAGGTTGACGCGCAGCAGGCTGGTGAGATTGGTGAGGAACAGCGAGATGGGCCCTTCAAGTCCTTTAGACTCCAGGGAGACCCCGGTGACGGCCCCATCTCCATTGCAGGAGATGCCTTCCCACTCGCAGCAGTCCGTGCCGTTGTTATGCCACGATGTGGCGAGGCCACCATCACACGAAAGCCCGTCGAGGAACCGTAGGAGGTTGTGCTTCTCCTGCTCGGTGCATGCGGTGGCGGGAGAGGCCAAGAAGAGCAGCACGAACAGCTGCAGCACGACCGGAGGAACAGTGAATGAACACATTGGTTAGTGTTTCTTCCCCCTTATTGTTTTGCTGTTGCTTGAATAATGCATGCAGTGCTGGATAGTTATCATATAGGGGTGGATTTAGTTGCATGTCAGAGCTACTGAACACCATCCATAAGATTCTCTATTTCTTTTCATGGGTGCACCTCAGTGCCTGGGGCCACGATCGGTCGGTGCACCAAAAGACAGTGACACTAGCATAGGAAAGCAACATCCATACCTACCCATTATAGCTATAATAAAACCCTATAAACTAGTTTATATAGCTATCACCTAGTTATGGATGGATTAATAGCTACCGATTAGTCCAAAAATTTCAAGTAGCAAGAAATCAATCTATTATCTCACTGCCCCAAGTTTCATGTTTAAGTGTAAATGCCTGAAGAGAGTAAGGTTAATTGCTAGTTTAGTCGTCTTTCCTGACCTATTCATTGCATTGCTGCTCAAGAGTGCATAGATTTGTCCAGGGCCCAGGGGGTGGTGGTCTCCTCTACAGACTTACTACCACATGTTTATGGCATGAGCTAGTGAAGGCCCAGGGGGTATGAACCTAGTTTTTGGACCAGGGGGTACGAACCTAAATTTGTCCCAGGTGGTACCAACCTAAATTTGGAAACGTGATTCATGTCTATGGGAGATATTCTGCTCAATAATTGTTATGAGAGGTCATTTTCCGCCAGCTGTATGAATTAATACTCATCATTTCAGTTTGAAAAATGCTTTATGGTTGTGTTTTTTCTCATGCTTCCTGTTAGTTCCCCAGAAATCTTATTTACTCATTTCCTTGGGAGAGGTCCTGGAACAAAAGCAGAATCAAAGGCACATATGCATCATCCATTAATGGATATATTTCAGATGCACAAAGAGTGCCCATGGATTATTCATCTGTTCTTTTGTGGCAAAGAAGCTTTGAGCTTCAACTCCCTATGTCTGTTTTTCCTCTTGTCATTTTCCTTTTTGGACAAAAAAAAACACAGCATTTAGATGTCTGCACATGATATAGACATTCCTGCTTTCACTACTCAGCAGCTCGAGTTTACCTGGTAAACAACTGTTCTTGATTAAGTCCTTTTTCAGGACATTCTAATGACAATTCCTTTTTTTTGAATTTGCTTCATGCACTGCCAACCTCTCTTGCTAGCTAATTATTTTCAGGCAGCTAATTTGGCCTCAGATGGTCTGCAGCAATATTGTTGCCATGTTTCTCCATTGTTATTTGTGAACGTAGACAAGTTTTGTTGCCAAAGCTGCTCCTCTTCATAGTTATGATCGATTATACTGTTTATACATGTGCCTGCCAACACACATTCTTCTGGACAAATGGCAATTTCTCTGTTGTATTCCACATACCGTGAGAGTGGGGGTGGGGGGAATCTTTCCCATGGATATGGACTCTTCCAAAGCAGCTGAAGTATTTTTCCTGCTTGCTTGGATCACCATTCTGCTGTTTGTGTTCCTTTTCATGTGCAAACTGTGTAAACAGTTCATCCTCTTCTAAAACTAGTGTAGGTGTAAGGGTCTGTTTGGTTTGTGCCCATATTTACCCTACCAAAAAATTGGCTAGCCAAAATTTAGGTTGAGGTTTTGCTTGCCAACGGATTGGCCAGCATTGACTACAAAACGCAATAGATTGGTAAAGGAGCATTGCCGCATTGGCATACCAAAGAGTTGGTTCCTATCCAATAAAGACCAACGTTTTGATCATCTCAAAAAAAATTGTACTTTGGTCGCAATCGAAACATATCTTAGAACTAGTTAGAACACATAACACCACTTAATTTACCCTTCTTGACCAAAACAGGGTGGTTTTACCATGGTTCACATGCATGTGAACTTGGCTGCAAAGCTACATGGGTGTTTGGCTAGGCTTTAGTTATGGCTTTCTGTGCTTATAAGCTTCCACCCAACCCAAACAGTTTACTTATTTTTGCTGATGTTCCTGCAGCTTTTAAGGGCATGCAAAGCTTTCATGATATTTGTAAAGGAGTTACTACCAAGTGATAGGAAGGACAGATGCTTCAGATTGCCTATTCTTGGTGATATCTCACCATGGAAATGGTTGCCTGACAGCCGCAGTGCAGTCAACATGCTGCATGAGTAAATGCTTTCTGGCACTATGCCACCGAGACGATTCCTCATGAGATCTAAACTTCTTATATTCTGCGGGGTTGAGAAGTTCACCTCGCCTAGATCTCCACTGAAGTTGTTGACCTTCAGATCGATGGTTTTGAGATCTGTGCAGTTGCCCATAGTTGATGGCAGCTCCTCAGACATGTTGTTACCCAAATGGAGCTTCTCCAGCCTCCTGAGCTGACCTATCGATTCTGGGATGTTGCCACTGATGTGGTTCTCTCCAAGGTCAAGAGTAGCTAGATTACTGAGTTTGACCATTTGTGCTCCATCAAGTTCTCCTTGCAAACCATTGTTGGGGATGGAGAGGTACTCCAGCGAGGTAGCGTGGAAGATTTCAACAGGGAGAATCCCACTTAGGTGGTTGTTGCCAGCTTTGAGCACTTTGAGCTTGGAGCAATTACCTAGTGTGTTCGGAATGCCACCACTCAATTGGTTGTGACAGAGGTTAAGCAAAGCCAAAGATGGCGAGCCAAGGCAAAGAGAAGACGGTATGTGCCTAGTGAAGCCGTTATTGCTGGCGTTGAACGCGATAAGATTCTTCATCATTTTCCATGTGGCTGATGGAAGTTCTAAGCTGAACTGGTTGCTTGAGACGTTGAGTACCTGCAGAGGCCGGTCTGTGGTGATCGAAGACGGCAGCTCTTGCAGCATTCCATTTAGCCGGTTGAAGCTGACGTCAAGGGCGATGATGCTGCTGGAGGACATGAGCTCCAGCGGAAGGCCACTGGAGAAGGAGTTGTGCGAAAGGTTGACATGCAGCAAGCCTGTGAGGTCAGCGAGAGATGGTGAGATGCGCCCTTCAAGTCCTTTAGATGCCAGGGAGATCTCAGTGACGGCCCCATCTCCATTGCAAGCCTGTGAGGTCGGCGAGAGATGGCGAGATGCGCCCTTCAAGTCCTTTAGATGCCAGGGAGATCTCAGTGACGGCCCCATCTCCATTGCAAATGATGCCTTCCCACTCGCAGCAGTCTGTCTCATGGTTCCACGACGCGGCGAGGGTGCCATCTCCCGACGTCCCAGCGAGGAACTGGAGAAGTGCTTCTCCTGCTCGGTGCATGAGGTGGCGGGAGAGAGGCCGGAGAGTAGCAGGAACAGCTGCAGCACGGCCGGAGGAATGGTGAAGGAACGCATTGGTTGGTGTTTTTTCCTCCCCCTTCTTGTTTTTCTGTTGCTTGAAGAATGCATGTGGGGCTAGTACTATTTATCATCTAGCTGTAGCTTTATTATGCTAGGGTGTGCAGAACACCATTCAGAAAATTCTGCAAGTCATGGATGCAGCCGGCTGCACAAAAGACAGCGACACTAGCATGGAAATCAATAGCCACGACCCAGTTGACTTTGTCAAATCTTTCATGAGAATACTCTTTATTCACTAATGGAAGATTACACTACATATATTAAGTAATTAAGCTGAATCCGTGATCTTCTCTTTTAGCTTCATTGAACTAGTAAAAAGGAGTTAAAAATGGATTGGGTTTGTTATCTACATATTTTTCTTGATGCAAATGTACCTACCCCAGTGGGGAGCTGGCTATATATAAGGCTAGACACGTCCAAGTTAATCATCAGTTAACAAGAAACCGCCATGTTCCCTCTGACCTGTGATAGAAATTCATCTCACAGCTAACTCCCTTTCCTCTGGTCTGGCTGTGTTCAGTACACAATAGTTGTCTCATGGGGCCATGATTGACCGGCTGCAAAAAAATAGTGACACTAAATTACAAAATGCCTTCCTCCTTTCCCTATTTTTTCCCCACAATGTTCAATCTGGTTTCCCCCTCTCCGGCGGCCTTTCTGGTGCAGGAAGGCAGGAACAAGAAAAACACACATGTACGTTTGAACTGTAGTCTAAAACATTTTCGGCGTTAGTTTTGTGTGTCCTTTTTTTGCTGCTGGAATGCTTGCAGTGCTAGTACATTCTATCATCTAGCTTCAGAACACCATTGAGATTCTTCATCTCATGATGGATGCAGCTAAGAGAGAGGGCATGGGCACTGGGCCACAGTTAAGTTGGCCCCATGGTCCGCAGGCTGCACAAGAGACAGCGGCACTAGCACGGGAAGCAACAACCGTGGCTATCAATTAGCTACAGGTGGCTATCCGATCAACTAGGTATCTGAACTACCATTGGACGGCATTATGATTTAGACTGTCTTTGCTACCTCTAAGTTTGTACCCCGCTGGCTATATAAGGCTGGACACTGCGTCCAAATCATTCGAGCAACTCTACCCGTTAGCACCACAAGGTTCATCTCTCTCCTATGACTGACTTAAATTCGTCTCCTTTACATGCCAACTCTATCTAGCATTTGTTATGCTCTTTACCCACCCCATTGTGTATCTTGGTATAGAATAATTGGTATTAGAGGGAGTACATGGTTCATAAGTTCATAAGGCAACAAATTCAGCGTGCTGATAAAGGGTTCGCAAGAAACAAGTTCGTCCTTAAAAAAAGGGCAGCCCCAGTGCATGTAGCTCCCGCTTGCGCAGGGTCTGGGGAAGGGTCCGACCACTTTGGGTCTATTGTACGCAGCCTTTCCCTACATTTCTGTAAGAGGCTGTTTCCAGGACTTGAACCCGTGAGCTCATGGTCACAAGGCAGCAGCTTTACCACTGCGCCAAGGCTCCCCTTCAAACAAGTTCGTCCTTGCACGAGAAAAATGACGAGAATTTGTATCACATTATGGTTTTCTCTGAAACAATGACTGATACAGTGGAGGATAAAAGTGCTCTGATACAGCGGCAACAAAAAGTGGTGCAACGGAGGATCAGGGTCGGTGTGGTTACGACTTGCGGCGGCTGCGGAGTCGTCGCCACGTCTCGGTACTGCCGGCCTCTACCGCTAGGCCCCCCTCTTTGTACTCTGATAGAATCCTGCATTTTTTCTTGCTTCTAAAAAAAAATCCTGCATTTTGAGCACATAACTGATTTTGTACAGCGCTTTACAAGTTTGCTAGCTAGAGAAACAAACATCATGTACCTGTATTACTCAACAAGCAACGATATGCAACTTTAGAAGAGACTCGACGAACATATAAGTAAGCGACCCACTTGTAGGTGGATACAAAGATGTGAATAACTAAGGCATGTTTACCTTATCCATTACATAATCATACTAGACCATATTACTGTTGAAGTGTGCTTAGCCAAAATATCTGAATGATACTAACTGGTCATATAGCACCCCTATCACAAAGGAAAGACCAAAGGCAACTGAAAAGATGACCTTCATGCTGTATTCTTTTGCAGAGATGATGGAGACGGTAGCGGCTTTAACTGAACTGCAATGATTAGTAAGCACAGAGCCGCACAGCTTTGGGTTCCCGTCAAAACTAGAAGCCTGAAACGTGCTCAGCTGGCCTGTTGCTGGAATAGGTCCTTCTAGGTTGTTGTTAGAAATGTTGAATCGTGAAAGGAAGTGAAGATTCTCTAATTCCACAGGGATTGCACCCGTGAGATGGTTATTAGACAGTCGAGCCCCTGCAGGTTTGTGAGGTTGCAGATGATTGTGGGATCTCTCCATGGAAGTTGTTGAAACCCAAGTTCAGGTAAAGGAGTGCTTTTAGATGACCGATCTCTTGTGGGATTACACCTGTGAAATTATTTTTACCAAGATTCAGCACTTTGGGCCAAGCCCTGCCTATGCGGTATTGACGTCGTGATGGATTCACTGCATAAATAAGTAGACCTAGATCAAGGAGGCTTGGTTCCGATTCCGAATACATGCCAACCTTATCTGATTTTAACAATGGCATCTGCATCAAGGTGATTGGTTTTTCCCCAGTAAGACTGTTGTTAGATACTGTACATTCAAACAAAAGAGGTGGTCTAGGGAGTTGATCCAGCTTGGCATTGGTCCGGTGAGTTGATTGCCGAATAAGCTTAGTATCTTCAGGTTTGTGAGCTTTGACAACCAATTAGGTATGTTCCAGTCAACGAGCAGTGGTGCATGGAGAGATATTGAAGGTTCTGGAAGCCGACAATGGCATCATCTTGTGGCATGGCCTCATTCATGAAGTTTTGCCAATAAGCAGGGTGCTGATGTTCCTACAGCTCTTCAGAACATTCAAAGCTTTTGTGATGTTTGTGAAGGAGTTTCTAATAAGTGATAGGAAGGGCAGGTGCTTCAGATTGCCTATTCTCGGTGAGATCTCACCATGGAAATGGTTGGCCGACAGCCGCAGTGCAGTCAAATTGCTGCATGAGTAAATGCTTTCTGGAATAATGCCACTGAGATTATTCCTCCTGAGATCTAAACTTCTTAGATTCTGCAGGGCGGAGAAGTTTACCTTTCCCTCCACTGAAGTTATTGATCTTCAGATCGATGGTTTTGAGATTTGTACAGTTGCCCAGAGATGATGGCAGCTCCCCAGACATGTTATTGCTACCCAAATGTAGCTCCTCCAGCCTCTTGAAGTGATCTATATTGACTGGGATGTTGCCACTGATCTGGTTCCCTCCTAGGTCAAGAGTTGCTAGATTACTGAGTTTGACCATGTGTGCTCCGTCAAGTTCTCCTTGCAAACCATTGTTGGGGAAGGAGAGGTACTCCAGCGAGGTTGCGTGGAAGATTTCAACAGGGAGAATCCCACTTAGGTGGTTGTTGCCAGCCTTGAGCACTTTGAGCTTGGAGCAATTACCCAGTGTGTTCGGAATGTTGCCACTCAATTGGTTGTGACAGAGGTCAAGCAAAGCCAAAGATGGCGAGCCAATGCAAAGAGAAGACGGCATGTGCCCAGTGAAGCTGTTATTGCTGGCGTTGAGCGCGATCAGATTCTTCATCACCTTCCATGTGGCTGATGGAAATTCTGAGCTGAACTGGTTGCTTGAGACGTTGAGTACCTGCAGAGGCCGCTCGGTGGTAAACAAATATGGCACCTCAGGCAGCAGTCCGTTGAGACGGTTGAAGCTGATATCAAGGACAATGATGCTTCCGGAGGACATGAGCTCCATCGGAAGGCCACTGGAGAAGGAGTTGTGCGAAAGGTTGACACGCCGCATGCTGGTGAGGTCGGCAAAGGCACGGCGAGATGCTCCCTTCGAGTCCTCTAGATGCCAGGGAGACCTCCGTGATGGCCCCATGCTCATTGCAAATGATGCCTTCCCACTCGCAGCAGTCTGTCTCATGGCGCCACGACGCGGCGAGGGCGCTGTGTCCCGACATCCCAGTGAGGAACTGGAGAAGTGCATGCTTCTCCTGTTGGGTGCATGAGGTGGCAGGCGAGACCAAGGAGAGCAGCAGGACCAGCTGCAGCATGGCCAGAAGAACGGTGAAGGCACGCATTTTCTGCACTTCTTGTTTTGCTGCTGCTTGAAGAATGCATGCAGTGCTAGTACTAGTTATATCATGCAGCAGGGGGGGTGCAGAGCGCCATTCAGAAAATTCTGCATGTCTATAACCACTACTCCCTCCGTTCCTCTTTGTATCATACATCCGTATGTGGTCCATAGTGGAATCTGTACGAAGACTTATATTTAGGAACGGAGGAAGTAGCATGGAAATCATGCAGCCGGCTGCACAAAAGACAGCGACACTAGCATGGAAATCAGTAGCCACGACCCAGTAGATTTGGTTAAATCTTTCATAAGAATAGTCTTTATCCATTAATGGGAGATGATGCTACATGTAGTTAGCAAATAGCTGGCTGCGTCTTCTCTTCTAGCTTCACTCAGTTACAAAAAAGATTGGTTTAGTTATCTACAAAAAACAAATCTTGAAACAAATATATCTAACATTCTACCATTGAAGGTCCATGGTTTTCAGTGCTTGCCACAGTTTGTAAATTGAACTTACATGATCTTGGAGATGTTTATCTACATTGAACTTACATGATGCTGGAGATGTTTATGTACATTGAACTTACATGATCCTGGAGAAACTTGTAAATTGAACTTACAGTTTGTAAAAAAGATTGGCTTAGATCTATATTCGTTTTCCTTCAAACAAACACATCTAACATTCTGCTACCCTGTAAGGTTCATCTCTTGAAGGTTAATGGCTTTCAGTGCTTGCCAGTTTTGTAATTGATTGTACATGGTCTGGAGATGTTCTACTTTGGTTTGCGGTCTCACGACCAGTGGCACATCAGTGACAACATTCCTGTACTTTTACTTGGAAACCATTCCCAGCATGTGGTTGATTCAGTTCTTTTGACGGGGAGGACAGACCGTGCATTTACGCGTGACATTGTCCACGCAACTAATCCATATTAATTGTCGTTGATTTAGTATAAAGTCCCCATAGTTCGTTGCAACGCCATATGCACGCTTCGAGGTTACATCCTCCTTTGTATTGGAGATCCTCGCAGTCCTCCGCCGCCACCTTCATGCCCACGCCTGTGGGTCGATCCTGGAGCAAGTAATAACGAAGAGAAAATCGATCAGAAGATCACCATACATCTGCTACGTGAGTTTACCACGATTTTATCATATGGAGGAGGTACAAGAACAATACTCCTACATGGAAAAGAATTCGTTTGGAGGAGGAAACGTACCTGAGGATAGAACAACAAGGCCAAGGACCAAGAAGAACATGCAGCAGGTCGTCATAAATCATCATGGTCTCCTTAGAAATTTTGGCTAGTGATCGCCTGGCTAATGGCTCCTGAACATGATCTGATGATCAGATGTTGGCGTGCGCTCACAGGGAATTTATGTAGGATGGTCGTGCTTATCTTGTCTGCAAATAATGCATTTATTACTCCCTTTGTCTTCGTTTTAGGTTAACTGAACTAAAACCACGATAAGTATTTTGGAACCGGAATAGCTTCACACACGACGTTCTCTGGATGGCATGTGGAAGATGGCAGATCCCATGTTCCTTAGTCATGGAGGAATTTAATCTATCGGTGACTAGCTAGTGTCATGCATGCATCGGTCTAAATATCGCCGGCTTCATAGCACTGCTCTTTTGGAACGGAGGGAGTATGTCATAACTGCAACATTGAAGATAAGTTGCACGAACTAAGAGCAGTAAATGATTTTTACATGGAAGGAGGAACATATCCTGGCAACAGTAATTCCTATATTTTCTCTGGTTTTTTTTTCAGTAACCATGCACCAATGCACGTGCCAACCACGTCTCTATCAGTATAAATTAAGCACATTTTTTTAAACCATGTTCGTCATAGGACAGTTGCAACTAAATTCAACAAAAGCCCTTTCCGGAAGCATTCCAGATTCAGAAATGGCATTTCCAAAATGAACTATAAGAGAACATAAAGATATACATGGTCATATCAACTTTGCAACGGTCTTAGAAAAAATAATTTCATAATGTATGGAAGTAATCAGCTGTCAAGCAAATCATTAATACTTCATCGTCTTGCATTTCGTCTTCTATGACTTCAACATCACCACTTGCACCAAATGATATGGATCACCAGATGGGCGTTTTTCAGTACATTATGCTGAATATACCCTAAATTAAAAGAAGCAAACTTGACTAAAATAGGTGCTCAAGTGTGGACTATCCAATAGATAATATCATGCGTGCACATTTTCACTAAACAGTGTTTACTCAGCTATGTCATCACATGATACACAAAATGATCATGGAATTAAAAAAATAAATAGGAGTGTCTGAAAGAATTGATGGTTTTGAAAACATCAAGATTCTTGCAGTCCAATATATATTGACCACTGTTTCCCTATTAAAGCTCTGAAATCAGGAGATGTTATTCTTGTGAAACAGTGAGCTCAGCTGTTCGACTCCAGTTTGGATCAGAAGGTTGAACTTTGTATCCTATGTCAACCCAAACAGCGACAAACTAGCTTACAGGGGCAAATCACAGCAGAAATGTTTGCAGATGTCAATGCTGAAATCAGAATAAACAATTTTTCAGGTGGTCAACGTTGAAATGAAATGTTAGTCCTGGACCATGCAACGACCTGATCTTCATTGACTCTCAGGTCTCAATAATGAAGATGAGGCACGATCGTACCCGAATGCATATCTATAATTCAGGAAAAGAGCACACAGCTGCAGATCACCCCATCCATTGGAATGTTTGCCTAGCTAACTCCCTGTTCTTCACAAAGCCATGTGCACATTACATGAAGATCACAGCACAAAAAAGGTGCACACATCAGGTCCATAATAAAGCCAGATCAGTGACAAAAGGGAAACCTAGCTATGCATCAAGTACTGAGATAACTATACCAGATGTCAAGATTATGACTAAATAGACGGCACCCCAAAAGGTTGTTTCTATCTGAATTCTGACTAGTTCATATATATTTCTCTAACAGTTCAAGGCTGTTACAAGCATGCACATATAAACCAACAGCCATCAGATTAATAAGTTCTTCCATTATCAGAAAAGACCGTGAAACACACATTCTGAAACCAGCTAAAATCTCAATGCTTATCTGTCACCCAGCACCATCTATCAGCCCAGCCATTACTCCCTCTTAGTACTAACGATGTTCCTTTATACTGCACAGAAATTGAGCACATTTATGCAACATATACGCATGATTCTGTCCCTGCCGATACCATATGTCAAATACGCATCTTACTTGGTTTTCCTGCTCAAGTAGTTAACAAAGAAATCTAAAACCCTGTAGCACTAAATTAAATCGCAATACAACTCTAATAAGGCAAAATCTACTAGTACTAGGTTGGAACGTTGGGATTCAAATTGCATTAAAATGGGCCCCAATTTATTAGTATCTTCCCATAAAACTGTTCTTCTCACTTATAAAGAAGAAAAAGGCATGGCCACTTCTCCTCTAGATTCATACGCCACATCAAGATAGTAGTAAATCATACTAGTTCTGTTTTAGAGAGATACTAGCAAGCATAGTTCTGCCTGAACCCTTGCACATATGGATGTGCTAACGCTAGAACTAACACTAAAGCTGAATATATGTCCATGTTCCCTAGCAAACAAAAACATTGGAGGATACTGATCACCTGTGCAATAGTCCGCCCCAGCAAAATTGTCCCTAATTCGTCGCCGGTTTCCCTTTTTACGCCAGACAAACAGAAAAACAGAGCACTTGAGGAACTCGTCCAACCAGATGCTAATCCACCACCTCTGCGAAGCCCATGTCGATGAGGAACTCGTCCGCCTGCTGCCACTCAGCCTGCGTCAGGTCAGTGTCAGTCCTGAGATCGTCCAGCGCCGGGCCTGGGATGATGCTGTCCGAGCGGACGTCGCAGGGGGGCGGCTCCGGGAAGTCGCTGAGAAGGTCCACGGACGACCCATCCCCGTCATCAGCAGCGGCCGCCGTGGGTTCTTGCTCGAAGTCGGTCTTGGCCGCGGCCGCCGTGGGGTTTTACTCGAAGTTGGTCCTGGCCGCGGCGCCGTACATCCCGACGGCCGCCGCGTCGTACGCTCCGGCGGCCTCCACGGCGGTGTCGAACCTTCCGACCGCCACCACCTTTTGCCTCTCCGAGTCCCACAGGCCCGCAAAGTACTTGCCGTTCGGCTGCCGGGACACGCCGACGAACTCGGTCCGGGCGTCAGGCCTGGGCGCCGCCGGCTTCTTCTTCTTTGCTGCCGCCGCCCGGCCGGCCGACCCGGAGACGCCGTCCTGCTCGTAGTTCGTCACGGCCCGCGCGCCGTGCAGCCTGACGGCCGCCTCGTCGTACGCCCTGGCGGCCTCCTCGGCGGTGTCGAAGGTGCCGAGCCAGCGCGTCTGCACCTTGGAGTGCCCGATCCGCGCCCCGTAGTTGCCGGCACGCGTCCGGGACACGCCGCGGAACTCGGTCCGGGCCTCCGGCCGCGGCGGCGCCTTCTTCCTCGCCGCCCTCCCCGCGCCGTACGCTCCGGCGGCCCCCTCGGAGGTGCTCCCCTTCCTCCTCCCACCGGCAGCTTCCGCGGCCTAGTCGCGCTCCACCGCCCCCACATCCACGCCGCCCGGCAGGCCTTGCTCACGGACGCTCTCCGCCGTCGCCGCCATCACCATCATCACACTGGACTGCGCCGGGGTGGGCAGGGCACGCCGCCGCAACAAGAGGCGGAAATGCGCGAGCTTTCGTGGGGTTTTGAGAGACAGCTGGCGTAGAGGTTCTGTTTGTGATTCGTGCAAGCTGCAAGATTTCGTCTTGCAGTTGCTCTACACTGTACTGTATTGGCGGCCAGCACAGCTGTCAGGTTAGGTTAGGCTGGAAAGGAAAAGAAAAGAAAAATGTCCATTTTACTATCCGAAATAAACTTGGTGGTTCACAATACCCCTTATCTATTTTTCCGTTCCTTTCACCCCCTAAACAAACCCATACCGGATGAAAGAACCCCCTGGGTGGTTTGTCTCCACTTGCTGCTGATGCGGCATTGGTCAACAGTGGTTTTGACCTGCGGGTGGGCCTTCCTTGGCAGGTGTGGCTGAGATTGACGGGGGGGCCTAGAGGAGGCGGGGTCCGCTTGACTGTTCTGTCTCCTTCCTCTGTCGCTCGCCCGCGGGACAGAGAGGAGCTCGGGCACTTGTCTTGGCGGCAAAGGCCACCCCTGGCGGAGCTACGACCACTGGATTGACCCCCGCGATGCAGCGCGTACCCCGGCAGCAACAGCAAGCAAGGCAACAACGGCACAAGCAGCAGCCACAAGCAAAGCGGCAGCGAGCGAGCGCACGGGGGTAGCTGCAGCTGCGGCGCACATGGGCACAAATCGAAGGGGGAATCGGCAGAGGAGCTCACCGCGGAGCTCGTGGACGAGGTTAGCAAGCGCGGGTGTCGATGGACACAACGAAATCGATGACAAGATGCGGCGGCCGTGGACGAAGACGATGGCGATGGCGAGCGTATGTGGCCTCCTAGCCCGAGCCCTTCGGCGAGGGTGAAGGAGACGACGATGGCGGAGCTACTGGACGTCTGGGCGTGACGAAGGGAGGCCGGCGGCCGCGGGATCGACGCCGCGACGGCGACCATGAGCTTCAGGCGACGAACAAGGGATATGCGGGAGATTTGGGGTTAGAAAAGAGGAAAGGAAGAGGAAAGAGAAGGGAGGAAGGAGAAGCAGGGCGCTCGGCGCGGCGGCTTGGAACTCCGGAGTCGCCGACGTCGGCCGGAGGCGGCGGGGTCGGGCGCAAGGGGAGGCTGGAGCTCCTCTATCTCAGCCCAGCCTGATGAGGGGGGCCCACCTGTGGTCAAAACCACCGTTGACCACTGCCACATCAGCAGCTATTTGAGTCAAAACACCATAGGGACCGATTTTGTCCGGTATGAGATTGTTTAGGGGGTGAAGGGAACAGAAATAAAGATCAGGGGGTTATGTGAATCACCAACTTTTTTCAGGGTAGTAAAATGGACTTTTTCAAAAGAAAAACGGTTGTTAGTTTTTAGTAGTTCTTTTTTTTTGGAATGGTTACCTTGAGGGCTTTCTTGAATTGCAAGAATCCGAGGGAGAATGCATGATTAGGATGTCGGTGTAATATGAATTTTCACATAATTTAAAAATGAAAAGGCTAAAAATCTGATGTTGGTTTTTAAATAGTGGAAAGTTTTTCGTGGCACGAGGACAACAATTTTTCTGACAAAAAAATGAACTGAAGCGGATTTGCAATACTGGCCAATTGAACTTGTCATCCTCGGTGAACACAACTTGGCACGGCTTTGGGTTGAGGTGGTGGGTAACGATGTTGGAGATTTGGGTCAATGTGAATCGGTGAGGCAACACCGTAGTGACATTGGTCGTGGATAGAGGGAGTTCACCAATTTTACATAAAATGGCTGGAGAAGGAAGAACATGACAAGTTATTTTTTTTTGCGGGGTGAAACGAGCTTGTATTAATTAAGGAATAATGTTATACTCATTTCCATAGATTTTACATGAATTATTCGCCAGATCCTAACCAGACCACCGTGTGCTGGGAGCAAGGTCCCATCCGAGCCGAGCCATGAAGTATGCAGCTTCATTCACCGATCTTCGGACGTGGACGAAGCAATCCCGTTGGATCCCATGCTGAAGGCTCTTTGTCTCCTCCACTATGTCAGCCAACAAAGACCTGTAAAAAAAACATGATGGCGGTTTGATCTAGCATCGACGGTCAAAATCCCGATGTTGAGCTAAAAAAAGGCACTTGAGCACTTGAGCTATAGGGCAAATATTTAACTCTGTGAAAACTCACATTTGACCGTGTTGTGGAAACTAATATTAAAAGAAGTGTGTTCTTCTTTTGGGATCTAAATAATCTCAACAGTTCATCAACGGCAAGTTCTAAACTATGTAGTGAGAGGTACATTTATTAATTTTTCAGGGAAGGAAAGAGACACAATTATTTTGCATTCCAAACTACCCCGGGTAAACAAGAAATCATCAAGTAACATATTTGCTAATTACGTAACATATTTCCTTATTACGTAACATATTTGCTAATAAAAGAAATACTGTCGGAGATCAATTTGCTAATTTTAGCATTTCCTTACTACGTAACATATTTTTTCGGGGTAAAAAGGAGTTTTATTCTAAAATTATAGTGTTACAACCGTCAAGCAAGAAATCATCGAATACGAAGGAGTTTAACAAGATATATTTTAGAGGTAAATACATTAGAAGTCAAAGAACTTGCACGCAACGTTCAGTTTAGTGCATAAACTTGTAAAATACGTGTTTCTGGTCATCTAACTTGTCCTCTTCACTGGTGGAAAAAGGGCCTTTGGTCGCGGTTCGCAACTGCCATTAGTCGCGGTTGCGCAACCGCGACAGAACGGGCGCGACTAAAGGCCCCCCCCTTTAGTCGCGGTTGCTTAAGAACCGCGACTAAAGGCCCGTCCACGTGGGCGCCAGGTGGCTGTCGGGGCGGAGGACCTTTAGTCGCGGTTCTTCTGGCCAACCGCGACTAAAGGCCGCCGCAGGTTTAGGGTTTTAGCCCCCCCCCCCTTAAACCTGTTTTCTGTTTAATTTGTATTGTTTTATTTCTTTTGTGCTTTATTTTAATTTTGAAGGAGTTTCATATATTCTACGGTACTACATACATGCATATGAATGTACAATTTCAAATAAATTTGAAATTAGAACCAAAAAGAATTCAAGGGGAATATACAATATATATTCAATATCATCGGATGACCATATACAATTTTGAACAAGTTTCCATACATGATTTAATGCATATAAAGTTCTACGTCCTCGTAATAGTGTTCTCCTTTAGGATGGAGGACTTCCCTGCTGAACCATCCAGCTAGTTCCTCTTGAAGTGGTCGGAAGCGAGCTTCTGGACTAAGCATCCACCGGAGGTTATTCCTCTTAGCATTGGTATCACTCGGAACCCGCTCAGAGGTGTATCTCCGGATCATCTCACAGACATAGTATCCACATAGATTGGTCTCCGGTGGCTGAATATCCCCAGCATTCTTAGCCTTTAACATTTTGAATTCTAGCTCTTTTTTGAATTCACCGACCTTTGTATCTACGAACCGTCTCCAAACCCTACGAGGCAAAGAAAATTAAATGAACAAGAGAGTTATTAATTAGTTACTTGATATTAGGAAATGAACGAAATAGGCCGATCGATATAGAGCGCAAATGAATGAAAATAATTACTTCTGCAGCATTCTTCTCATGCCGCCCCAAAGCTTTGGATCCATATTCACAGAGTCGTGGACGAGACATTCTGAGGTGTTAACTTTAATTACTAGCAGAATCCAGTGGAACCTGCGGACACGATACATGCACAGTACGTCATGCATAACTCATCGATTAGCCGGCCACATACCATGCATGGAGTAAACAAAAGAGAATGTGCTCAAGACAGAAACACTCACTCAAAATGGTAAGGAAATAGAATATCACTTTTGAGTTCCTGCTTTGTAAGAAACTGCCACAGGTCTGCCTCCACGTCGGCGGGGTAACGCTCCAACACATGTCCATTAACGATGTGTGGGTCAATGAACCCAACATCATGGATGTTCCTTACTCTGCATTCCTTAATCTTCATTCTGCATGTATAATAGCGGACACAACAATATAGTTAGGACATATATATAGTGCAGGCAATATGAACGAGATGGGGTAGAAATTAATAAATCACTTACAGAACGTAGCAACTGATGATAGATTTATCGAGCTCGCGCAGATTGAAAAGCTGGAACAATTCACTCAGTTCAATTTGTACATAGTAATGTTTGAAGTGATGCTCATGTCTAACTTCCGCATAAATATATTCTTTGGCGTTTTTATTTTTTATGTAACCCTTGTACCATTTCAGCAGACCTTTCATTTGTGGAGGTAGATCCTTTTCCTGCGCAGGCTCGACGAGAGGCCCATTCTTGACATATGTAATTACTACCTCCTTCACTGGCGCCTCATCAAGGCCTAACAGTTCACGAAGAGTAATACCTAAGTTGGCCGCTTGTTCTCTGGCACTCGTTACAGTCAATCCCTGTGCTGCCGCAGCTTGTATGATCTCGGGGGCATCCGGACAGAAGGCTTCCACTATAAGCGGGGCAATCGATTGTTTACTTTGTTCCCCGAGCTGGGCAACTTGTTTCCCGCTTTTTTTACTTTCGGCCTTCTCCCGCTCTTTGTTCTCCTTGAACATGAGTGCCTGCCTGCGAAGTTCACGTGCATAGTCGTTAGGCAGATTCTTCGCGGCTTGGGACGGTGTGCTCAAAAATGACTTAGCCCACTTCTTTTGCTCATCAGAAAATACTGGCTTGGGCTCGGGCTCTCTTTTCTTCTTGCAGTCCGCCTTCCATTTCTCCAAATCAGCAGCCGCGGCCGCGTCGACTTCCTCGGCACTACGTTCCCAAGGCCTTGTGGGGAGAGGCTTCAGTGATGGCTCCGGTACCTTTGTGGTCTTAGGTACATAAGGGTCCGGGTTAATAATCCAGGACTGCTTCTGCTTCTTTGCCGGAGGTGGATTGGGGGGCGGCGTCTGATCACCCGCCGGACGAGGACTGGGGGGCGGCGGCTGATCACCCGCCGGACGTTGTGGACTGGGGGGCGGCGTCGGCTGACGTGACGGAGGTGTAGGTGAACCGCCACCACCACCACCACCACCACCACCACCACCACCGCCACCGCCACCACCACCACCGTAGGGGGGTGGACTTGTTGTCCTTGGCGCCTCGCCTGGAAACTTGATAAACTTCTTTTGCCATAGAATGAAATGGCGCTTGACATCTCCAAGTCTTTTCTCCCCTTCAGGTGTAGCAATGTCAATCTCCAGGTCCTCAAACCCTTGGACTATGTCCTCCACCGTGACACGAGCATAGCCATCTTGAATGGGGTTGTTGTGGTGGAGTGCTCCAGGTAAACATGGTAAAGCACTGCCGATGGCTACCTTCATGGACATGTTCCCGATAGGATAATACAGATGACATTCTTTCATCTCCTTTATATCGTCCACGGGGTAGCGAGGAGGCTCCGGTGAAGTAATTTCGACCACCAGAGGCTCCGGTGCAGTAATTTGGACCACCAGAGGCTCCGGTGCAGTAATTTCGATCGTCGGTGCATCTGCACCAGCCGGTGGGGCCTCCGTGGAAGCCACGCTGCTTCTCCGCTGCTGGCTTCCGAGATCCGCTGGATGATCTTCATGCTGCACCCGAGCTGCATCTCTTTCGGCTACTAGTACACTCATGGTTTTCTTCATCACATCAATTTCCGATGCCAACCGCGCCACAACATCTGCTTCCCGATCCATCTTTCTCTTACGGCTTCTGTAACCGTACGGGTCATCGTTCTGGGGGAACCCTATTTTCCACGGAATGTGCCCCATGCCTCGTACACGTCCTCCGTGTTCAGGATTCCCGAGGGCTTTTGTCAGCGCGTCGTTCTCTCTGTTGAACTTGATCTTCCCCTGTTGAGCATCCCTCATTGCGTTAATAAGGGCTTGGGTGGGTTTAATTAATTTGCCCCGGTAAACACACTCCCCTGTCTCCGGGTTCAGCGTTCCCCCATGCCCGTACCACCAGCTTTTGGCCCTTGGGTCCCATCCCTCCGTACCTGGACGGATTCCTCGCGCCCTCAGCTCGTTCTCCATCTTCTCCCACCTAGGCTCCCAAAGGCGATACCCTCCTGGCCCCATAACATGATTGTACTCCTTCTTAGCCGCATTTTCCTTATTTTTTTTCGATATTTGAATGAACTGCTCCGATTTCTTTTGCTTCACAAATTCTGGCCAATCATGTTTCAGTTTCTCATATTGTCCTTTGAAATCCGGAGTCTTGTTCTGCTTGACAAAGTCATGGGCTAGATTTTGCTTGAATTTCCGGAATGCGTCGGCCATCTTATGAAGAGCGAACTGTTTGACTAGCCTCCTCCTCTCCTTGTTTTCCTCAATCTTGTTACCCTCCTCATCGAATTTGTTGTATTCCGGAGGTAGAACGAAATGTTCCATAAGCTTCTTGAAGCAATCTTTTTTTGTTCTCTTATCGACAAAAGTGAAACCATCAATTCGTGCCTTCTTTGGCTCATTCCACTCCTGGACGGTGATCGAGACGTTGTCTCTAACAATGGCTCCGCATTGGCTGACAAACTTGGTGGCGTTCTTGCGGGGCTCCAGCGGCCTGCCGGTTGCACTGTCGACAACCTCGATGGTGCATGTTTCTCCTTGTTTCATCGTCTTGGTTGCGCCACGCTTTGACGACGTACTCGATTGTTTCGACGATCCGGCCGAGGGCTAAAATAAGAAAGAGTCGCGCGCGTTAGTACACACATATTT
This sequence comes from Triticum aestivum, assembly GCF_018294505.1. NCBI lineage: Eukaryota > Viridiplantae > Streptophyta > Magnoliopsida > Poales > Poaceae > Triticum > Triticum aestivum. Next base: position 104,761,817 of record NC_057809.1, read on the forward strand.
ATTCAAATCAGTTAGTTTGTATCACCAGAGGCTCAATGTATATATATACCTCGGCGCCGGAGGTGGTTGCTACTTCCATTTGAAGATCGTCGTTTATCGACGTTTGTTCGGCATCATCTTGCTGACGGCGCCCTTCATCTTCACCGTCAAGGTTCAGATAAGAAGAGATATCATCTTCTTCTTCTCCGGTCGGCACATATAGAATATCGCCGTTTATGATGCCGAACATATGTGCTTCACCGTCCGGATCATAGTTGTCCATAATCGGGTCAGCTCTATCGTCCGCCATTATGTCAGTCCTGAAAACATGTAGTAAAAACAAATTAATTAAGTGAAGAAGGGGGGCGGTGGCGGTGGCGGTGGCGAAAGGGCGGTGGCGAAAGGAGGGGGCGAGGAAGGGGTGGGAGAGGGTGTCGCGGTAGAGCGCGAGACGGGGCGGCAGACGACGGCGTCACGGAGAGGGGAGGCTTGGAGTAGACTGGCTAGGGTTTGGCCAGGGATGCGGATGGAGACGAATATATGTGGGGTCGGGATGGCCCATGTGCAGGGCGGGGGGTGCTGGCCACACTCTTTTTTCTTTTCTTTTTCATTTCATTTCATTTTTTCTTTTCCTGTTTTTATCCTTTTCATCTTTAAAACAATTCAGTATATCAAAATATAGCAATGAAAAAAGATATTTGAGAAATCATAAAATGTATGTGAATTCAAAAAAATGAATCATAAAATGTTCATGGATACAAAAACATTGTGATTTTGCAAAAAAAAAGGTTTTCAAAAAATATTGATGATTTTGTGGAAAAAACAGGAATAAAAACATATTGTGTATTCAAAAAATGTTTAGGGATTTCAGAATAGTTCACGTATTTAATTTTTTCACTTCGTGTATTTCAAAAAATTGATTTTATTAGACACAAAAAATTCTTTCACGTATTTTCACGTATTTAATTTTAAAAATTCTTTCTTTTTTTCTTCTTCCTTTTTTTTCTTCTTTCTTTTTTTCTTCTGTTGTTTTCTTCCTTTTTCTTTTTTTCTTCCTTTTTCCTTTTTTCTTCCTTTTTCTTGTTTTTCTTCTGTTTTTCTTTTGTTTTCTTCTTCCTTCTTTCTTCTTCTTCCTTTTTCCTTTTTCTTTCTTCTTCTTCTTCCTTTTTCTTCTTCCTTCTTCTTCTCCCACGATGGGCGGCGGGCAAGGGCAGGGCCAGCGGGCGGCGGGCAAGGGCCGGAGGACGGCAGGCAGGGCCAGCGGGCGGCGGGCGGCAGGGCGGCGGGCGGCGGCGCCGGGCGGGGCGGCGGCGGGCGGCAAGGGCGCAAGGGCACGGGGCGGCGGGCAGGGGCAGGGCACGGGCGGAGGCGGCGCTCACTGGGGACGGGGGCGGCGGCGCGCAGGGCTTCGGCGTCGGCGTCGGCGTCGGGGCAGGGCTTCGGCGTCGGCGTCGGCCGGGGCAGCGCTTCGGCGTCGAGAGAGAGGAGAATGGGAAGTGGCAAAACTGCTAAGTGCAGTATTTATAGACGCACCTTTAGTCGCGGTTGGAGAGGCGGACCGCGACTAAAGGTACCCTTTAGTCGCGGCCCGCCACACCAACCGCGACTAAAGGGTACCCTTTAGTCGCGGTCCGCCTCCCCAACCGCGACTAAAGGGTTTTGGCGCCGCCTCCGTTCCCGCGCAGAAAGACCCTTTAGTCGCGGTTGGGAAGGCGGACCGCGACTAAAGGGTACCCTTTAGTCGCGGTCCGCCTTCCCAACCGCGACTAAAGGTCTGTGCTAGAACTGGCGCGGTGCGGTGGGATGTTTAGTCCCACCTCGCTAGCCGAGAGGCTTCGACAGTGGTTTATAAGCGCGGCTGCGCTCACCACTTCGAGCTCCTCTCAAATGCAGGCTTACGGGCCTATTCTGTCACTATGTGCCTGTGGGCCTACTCGGCCTTCTGCGGGCCTGAATCCTGGCCCTTTAATGGGTTTCTAGTCGTATTCAGGCCGTGGTGGCCCAGTAGGTGGCATATTTTCTTTTTTTCTTCCTTTTTTCCTTTTTCCTTTTTCTTCTGTTTTTTCTTCTGTTTTTTTTATGTTTTTCTTCTGTTTGTTTTTTTCTTCTGTTTTTCCTTTTTTCTTCTGTTTTTTCTTCTGTTTTTTTCTTCCTTTTTCCTTCTTTCTTCTTCTTCCTTTTTCCTTTTAAAATCAGAAAAATAAAACTAATTCATTTTAAAATCTTAAAAATACAATTATATATCAAAAAAATCAGAAAAATAAAACTAATTCATTTTAAAACCCCTTGAAGGTTTGACAAAAGGTTTGATACAATAAATTATTACACATCATTTCTTCCCTTGTGTCCCTGCTTGCTTACGATTGTGCCGTATCCATGGAGCATCCTCATCATTTAACTTAATGCTTGGGTCGGTGTTCACTTTGAAGGGCGGAATTTCAGCAAACATATTATAATCTTCTGACATGTCTGTCTTGTCCTCCACTCCCACGATGTTTCTTTTCCCTGAAAGAACAATGTGGCGCTTTGGATCATCGCATGATGCACTGATCGTTTTCTTATCTTTCCGTTTCCTCGGTTTGCTACTCATGTCCTTCACATAGAAAACCTGAGCGACATCTTTCGCTAGGACGAATGGTTCGTCAAGGTAACCAAGATTGTTGAAATCCACCATTGTCATTCCGTATTGCTGGTCCACCTTTACCCCACCTCCTGTTAGCTTGAACCATTTGCACCGGAACAAAGGGACCTTAAAGGAGGGTCCATAGTCAAGTTCCCATATCTCCTCTATGTAACCATAATATGTGACCTTTTGCCCATTCTCGGTTGCTGCATCAAAGCGGACACCACTGTTTTGGTTGGTGCTCTTTTTATCTTGGGCGATCGTGTAAAATGTATTCCCATTTATCTCGTACCCTTGGAAAGTCGTTATAGTCGAAGATGGTGTCTTGGCCAACATGTACAGCTGATCTACAACATCATTGTCATTCATTAAATGTTTTCTCAACCAACTGCCGAAAGTCTCCATGTGGGCCTTCCTAATCCAGGATTCAGGCTTCCCCGGGTTGTCCGAGCGTAAAATATTCTTGTGTTTCTCAAAGTACGGAGCCACCAAGCTGGAATTGGTCAGTACAGTGTGGTGTGCTTCAGTCAGAGAATGGCCGTCCATACATATCGTTGATTTCCTTCCGATCGTGCCTTTTCCACTTAGTCTCCCCTCGTGCCGCGATCGAGGAAGACCAATCGGCTTAAGGTCAGGAACAAAGTCAACACAAAAGTCAATTACCTCCTCATTTCCATAGCCCTTGGCGATGCTTCCTTCTGGCCTAGCACGGTTACGAACATATTTCTTTAATACTCCCATGAACCTCTCGAAGGGGAACATATTGTGTAGAAATACAGGACCGAGAACGAAAATCTCTTCGACTAGGTGAACCAGGAGGTGCGTCATAATATTGAAGAAGGATGGCGGGAACACCAACTCGAAACTGACAAGACATTGGATCACATCGTTCTGTAACCGTGGTAGAACTTCTGGATTGATTACCTTCTGAGAGATTGCATTGAGGAATGCACATAGCTTCACAATGGCTACTCGAACATTTTCCGGCAGGAGCCCCCTCAAAGCAATCGGAAGCAATTGCGTCATAATCACGTGGCAGTCGTGAGACTTCAGGTTTTGGAACTTTTTCTCCGCCATGTTTATTATTCCCTTTATATTGGACGAGAATCCAGACGGGACCTTCATACTGCTCAGGCATTCAAAAAAGATGACCTTCTCTTCTTTGGTCAGAGCGTAGCTGGCACGACCTTGAAACCATTCCGGATGCCGGTCATCAGGGTCTTTCAAACGTTGCTGGTCCTGCCGTGCTTCCTTTGTATCATTTGTCTTCCCATACACGCCCAAGAAGCTTAGGAGGTTCACGCAAATATTCTTCGTAACGTGCATCACGTCGATTGCAGAGCGGACATCTAGGACTTTCCAATATTCTAGCTCCCAGAATATAGATTTCTTCTTCCACATGGCTGCGTGCCCGTCAGCTCCCTTCGGAACTGATTGTCCGCCAGGACCCTTTCCAAAGATGACTTTCAAATCCTTGACCATATCAAATACCTCAGCACCAGTGCGTTCCGCAGGCTTCGGCCGGTGATCTGCCTTGCCGTTGTAATGCTTGCCTTTCTTTCTTACTGGATGAATTTTCGGAAGAAATCGACGATGCCCAAGGTACACGTTCTTCTTACAATTTGGCAAATGTACACTTTCAGTCTCATGTAAGCAGTGCGTGCATGCATTGTATCCCTTATTTGACAGTCCCGAAAGGTTACTAAGAGCAGGCCAATCGTTGATGGTTACGAAAAGCAACGCTCGTAGGTCAAATTCCTCTTGTTTGTGCTCATCCCACACACGGACACCACCCCACAGCTGTAAAAGTTCATCAACTAATGGCCTTAGGTACACATCGATGTCGTTGCCGGGTTGCTTCGGACCTTGGATGAGCACTGGCATCATAATGAACTTCCGCTTCATGCACAACCAAGGAGGAAGGTTGTAGATGCATAGAGTCACGGGCCAGGTGCTATGGCTGGAGCTCTGCTCGCCAAAAGGATTCATGCCATCCGTACTTAGAGCAAATCTTATGTTCCTTGCGTCAGCTGCAAAATCTTTGAACCATCTGTCGATCTTTCTCCATTGCGTTCCATCTGCGGTGTGTCTCAACTCCCCGTCCGACTTACGGTCCTCTTTGTGCCATCGCAACAACTTGGCATGCTCTTTGTTCCTGAACAGACGTTTCAACCGTGGTATTATAGGAGCATACCACATCACCTTGGCGGGAACCCTCTTCCTGGGTTTCTGGCCCTCAACATCGTCACCAGGGTCATCGCCTCTGATCTTATAACGCAATGCAGTGCATACCGGGCATTCATTCAAATTCTCGTATTCACCGCGGTAGAGGATGCAGTCGTTGATGCATGCATGTATCTTCAGAACCTCTAAACCTAGAGGGCAGACAACCTTCTTTGCTTCGTACGTACTGGCGGGCAACTCGTTATCCTTTGGAAACATATTCTTCAACATTTTCAGCAAGTTTTCAAATGCCGAGTCAGCTACACCTGCCTCTGCCTTCCATTTCAGCAAATCCAGTGTGCAGCCCAGCTTTTTCAGACCATCATCGCATCCGGGGTACAGCGCCTTTCTGTGATCCTCTAACATGCGATCCAAATTCTCCCTCTCCTTTTCAGTTTCGCAGCGTCTCCGTGCATCAGCAATGGTCCGACCAAGATCATCAACGGGATCATCACGTGCCTCTTCTTCACCTTCCCCTTCACCTTCAGCATCCTCCATGAAAGTATCACCGAAATGAGCAAGATAGCTTTCATCGATGAAATCATCCCCTTCTTCATCTTCTTCCATTATAACCCCTCTTTCTCCATGCTTGGTCCAACAATTATAGCTTGGCATGAAACCGTGCCGAAGCAGATGCATGTGAACATCTCTTGAGGAAGAGTAACCCTTCTGATTCTTACAGATAACACATGGACAGATAACAAAACCCCCCTGCTTGTTCGCATTAGCCACTACGAGGAAATCTTTCAAACCCGTAGTGAACTCGCCGGAGAGTCGGTTACCGTACATCCATTGCCGATTCATCTGCATTATTATAATATAAAATATATAATTAACCATCATGCATTTGTTAAACTAACTAGCTACAAACAATATAAATTAAACAATGAACTGCACACATGCATATTTTATCAATGACACACATGCATGAAAGGTTCAAGTTGCTAACCGCGATCGAGAAGGAAAAAATAAATGAGGAACCTCAAGTGTGGCTCCAACACTTCATATCATGTTTGTTTCACCCTCTTAGGGCATTTCATCAAACACCTTGTGTGCATAAGAGGAACCAAAAGCAAACCTACACCCCCTTGTGAAGCTTGTGAAGAGAAGTGGCACCAAATGGCTAAGTGAGCGTGCTGAACTGGTATATATAGGGGAGGAGCTTTAGTCGCGGTTGGCCTGGCCAACCGCGACTAAAGGCCTTTGCGCACCTTTAGTCGCGGTTGGCCTGGCCAACCGCGACTAAAGCCCCTCACGTGCACCAGCTGGCCACCGAGCGCCCTGGGCCCAGGCCTTTGGTCGCGGTTCGTCTGCCGAACCGCGACTAAAGACTTCATTAGTCGCGGTTCCTACAGTTTCGCGACTAATGGGGCTGGACGGAAGCCTCTTTTTCTACCAGTGCTTGTTCATATACGGTGCTTTCTACGGTATCCAGTCGTATCCCTATGCATGCCACATGGAGGGGCCCACTGTCAGTGGCTGAGATGGTGGTAATCCGCATGCACTTTTTTAGATAGCACCCTTGTATTTTATTTATTTACGCAAAAATTCTGAAATAAATGGAAAACGTTGGAACGTTTGTGGGATTTGAAACCCACGACCTGCTGTGATTCGCCCAGGATAGACAGCCACTCGACCAGCTGAAGTTTTACATTAAATGTATACAATTTGCTTTATATAACATAGACCATACGAATTAAAGTAAAAATCAAACCAGGAAAAAGGGAAACCCCACTTCAAACCGGCGACCTGTTGCACTAAAGCGGGCGTCCTAACCAACCACCTAATGTTACTTCATGTTTATTTGAGACTCCTAAGATATATATCAAAGAGTAAAAGTACACATTCTGAACTATGTTTTCTCTTATCTAGATTATTAATTTAAAATTATTTGAATTCAGACAAAATTTTCGTTGATTTGTCTGAATTTTTTCATTACTAAAACCAAAGTTACTTGGACTACTATTATGAAAAAGTTCAGACCTCGGGCTCGAGGATGTACATTCATTCTACACTATATTTTCTTTTATCTAGATTTTAATTTAATTTTTTTCGAATTCAAACAAAAATTATTTGATTTGTCCAGAATAATTTATGTACATCCATTCTGCACTGTATGTTCTTTTATCTAGATTTTTAAATTTACATCTATTCAAATTCAAACATAAATTGAGTTTATTTGTCCGAAAACATACGTACATTCACTGTGCACTATATTTCCTTTTATATAAATATTTAAATTTAGAATTATTCGAATTCAAACAAATTTTTTGTTGATTTGTCCAAAATAATTTACATATATTCATTCTACATTTTATTTCCTTTATCCATATTTTATAATTTTAAAAAATCAAATTCAACCAAAAATTTCGTTGGTTTGTCCAAAAGAATTTGCATTCATCCATTCTGCACTATTTTTTGCGGGAATATATATTTAAAGTTAGGTACTATGTGCAAAAAAAGATCTATCTTTGCGTAAAATAATTAAACATAGCTCACTGCCATTGGAATACATAAATTTTATACTATACAATACATAACACTTTTATCATTTTTATCTCTATTTATCACTGATAAACTAAAATCAAATCTATCTTACATAGAAAAAACAATATACAAGATAATTTGTTTGTGTTACTAAGTGTCGGTGTGGCCTGATAGTTGGCACTTGTACACGATGCCATAGTATCAAACTGGGGCTTTCCCTTTTCAGCAAACCCTTTTATCGTTTTAATTTCTATTTTTTATGCAGTACGTGTTAAATAGCTTTAACTGTGCATTTTAGCGTCAACTGTTAGATTTTCTTTTTTGAGGAAGCGTCAACTGTTAGTTGGTCTAGTGGCTCTCTACGCTAGGCGGATCGTGCTAGCTCATCGGTTTGAATCCCATCATGCGCTGCAGCTTCTTTCATTTTATTTGAGGATTGTTTGTGTAAAAATAAATAGAATGTATGGGTCCTTTCTTAAAAAAAACAGCCTCAACCACTGAAGGTGGCCCTGCCACGTTGGCACTCGTAGGGATACGGTTGGAAGCACCGTATATGCACGAGATGACGAGTTAGATGACAGAAACACGCATTTTACAAGTTTATGCACTAAACTGAACATTGCGTGCAAGTTCTGTGACTTCTAGTGTATTTAAAAAATAGCCTCAGCCACTGATGGTGGCCCTGCCATGTTGGCACTCGTAGGGATACGGTTGGAAGCACCGTATATGCACGAGATGACGAGTTAGATGACCAGAAACACGTATTTTACAAGTTTATGCACTAAACTAAACATTGCGTGTAAGTTCTGTGACTTCTAGTGTATTTACCTCTATATTTTATGGTAAATCATACTATCCAATATGACGGGTAGTATTTAACTAATCCAACGGTGTTGCTAATTTCTAATTAGGGGTAAATCTGTTCTTTATTGCAACATTTAATTATAATGATTCATCTGCGTACACGCGGTCGTCTCCAACCTCCGACATCCTAACGTCGCCTATAATTACAGTCGGCCCAGCTTGCAGGCCGTCGCCGGCCGCCGGCCACCCCTAACCTCCTCATCCTAACACCACTTGCAGGCCCCCGCCCACAGGACCTCGATCATCTTGACGCTGCCTGCCATCCTCCGGTGCATGAGTAGACGGCCGCCGAGCGGCATGGCGCGACTGTGTTGAATTGCTGGGTCCGCCTGTGACTTCGGCGCGTCATTGCCTGACTGAGTTTTAGTTGATTACTATCCAAAATACCCCTACCGTCTTAATATACTACCTAAACTGAGCTGTAGCATTGGTAAATCTGGAGCATTCATCCGCTTAAATGGACGACTAATATATCGCGGATGTATTGTAAGGCTGATCGTAATGGGAGTATCATAGGTAGTATTATGCATGTCAACTAAGCAATTTTGATGAGGTGTTATAGAATTAAATGAGGAAAGAGAAGCTTGAGTATCATACCATGATACCGTATCATATTAAATGATGTACTACTTTGTGTCATGCATAACAATAAATATAGTCCTATATGGTCCCAACATATGATACCATTCATTATAGATGTAGTATCTCATAGTACACTAGTATTATGTGCATGATACTAGTAGTATATGATACTTCCCATTACAACCATAAAAGGTCTCTTTAACAAGGCAAGTAGGGACAAATGACCCCATACACTCACACAGGCCTTTATTACTCTCGCAGTGATATATTCAATGCGGCTATAACATGCCAAACATATTATTGGTTCTTATGAAGTTTTTGTGGAATAAACTGCAGCTCAACCATCAAGGCTAGCTGCCCATAAGTAGATCGAACCAAGGACTCGTCAGATAAAATCGATAAAACGGTTAACGTGTTAGGTCACAACCAAAATCAACAAGACCAGGTTCTTGAGGCCTGTTTGTATGTTGTTTGTTTTGGGCATGTTTTCATCTACACACAAAGAAAATAATGACATGTTCACATTTATACATCTCAAATGTAGTATTAACAATGTCATTGTGCAATTCAGTCGAGGTTGAATCAGATTACTTATTTGTTATGGACACCTTGAACTCTATGGATTATTTGGACCCTCATGTGGCAATAATGGCTAATTGCAAACAACTAGGTTGGAGTTCGGGAGCATTTCTTTCAACGAGACCAACCCGGGCTAAACTAGCTTGTTGGCATTTTCTATAGATGAAAACTCCACGAGTATCAAGCACTCGAATCTAGACTCGAACACTGATGGGCTAGTTACTAACTCCCGCGCCTTGTCAATTAAGCTACGCTCCGTTCTTCCAGATTTTAGTTCTCATTCTCTTGTAAACGAGAAAAACAATGTCATTTATTATGGCGGTTTCTGTACCAATGCACGAGCAGGTGATTCTACCAACTGCAGATTATCATTTCTCCTCTCCAAATAAAAAACAAGTGCGGACTATTGTTGCGCTTTGCGTGCGCGTTATCATTTGTTCCATATCGGATATGTTCAGACTTCAGAGAGGAGCATGCATACATGCAGGTGTCTCAGGCCAAGTCTTCACCTGAAATTATCGATTATTTGCAAGATCATTCAACATAGAACAGCATCTGCTTACTGATAATCACCACAGGACGGTCGTAGACGCTCATTCAGCCATGAACACGTCGCGGAACGCCTGCATCTTCCCCGCGGCAATCGACACCGACGCCTGCACCGAGCCGGCCTCCCTCCCGGCGACGAGCACCATCTCGCCGTCGTGGTTCATGGACGCCAGCTCCACCCTCGCCGGCCTCCCGAACCCGAAGTCCACCCCGTACGCGGGGAACCAGGGCGACCCGCCCAGGACGACCGCGCGGCCCGGCGGGATGGCCGCGAACTTGGTGCGCCACCGGCCGAGGTCGCGGAGCGGGTCGCGCTTCGCCTCCGCGACGGACTCCCTGACGGCCAGGAGCGCCCGGGCGGGCCCGTCGGGCCCCGCGAGCTCCGACCCGCCCAGCGAGGCCATGCAGAGCGCGACGCAGTTGCCCGCGTAGGCGTCCGGCGCCGGGGGCGACATGTACGCGCGGCAGTCGGCGAGGAAGGCGGCGAACACCGGCGCGTCGTCGTCGGCGAAGCCGCTGGCGCGCGCGATGGACACCCACCCGTGCGCCGCCAGGGCGGCGAAGGTGGACGGCGCCGTGCCGATGTTCGCCGCGGACGCGAGCCTCTGCTTGAGACGCTGCACCGCGGACGCGGCGAAGGTGAAGGTTCGCCGGCTGAGGCGACGCCGGCCGTCGAGCGCGGGATCTTGCCTTGGAGCAATCTGCGGTTGGTTCAGTGACTGTCAGTGACATGGATTGGAAGCTTTGGCGAACAAACTGCGTTGTTCACCTTAGGCAAGTTCGGGGCGATTTGCTGCAAGAACAGCCTGGCGATCTCTTCGTCGCCGTGGAACCGCACCAGCCTCCGGTCATGCAGCGGAACCGACCCGGCGGGCACCTGGCCAACCTCAACACCGGACGCTGCCGCCGCCCACATCTCAAAGAACCGCCAAATGCCGCGCCCGTCCGCCGCCGTATGGTGCACGGCCACACCCAGTGCCACGCCACCGCCGCCACCGACGAACTCCGTCACCTGCTTACCCACGCATTCCGCATAAGGGAAGACAACCGCGGATAACTTACACGTGTGAGGTGTGATGTGACGCGTACCTGCGCGGCCATCACGGGCGCCGGGAGCTGGTCACGGCGGATGTCCGGGATAAGCTGTCCGAGCGCGTCCTGGTCGTGTTCTGCCGCCTCCTCGACGAGCCGCTCGAAATCGAGGTCCGTCTCGGCCTCGACGAACGTGACGCCGCCGCAGGGGAAGCCCTCCCGCTCGTCCGGGAGGACGATCGACAGAGCGCGCGAGTCCGGCGAGTACGTGAGCTCGCCGGCGAAGGGGTGGAAGGCCGGGAGCACTTGCGCGAGGGAGGACCTGAGGGTGCCGACGACGTCCGAGAACGGGACGCCGGGCGGGGAGCGGAAGAGGAAGACGCGGCGGACTGGGGGCAGCGCGACCCAGAACGCGTCGAACGGGGACAGCGGGACGAGCCGGCCGGGGTCCGGGAGCTCCGCGCCGCCAGCGGCGGCGAGTGGGACGGCGGTGGAGCTCCGCGTGCGCACCATGGGCGGCATGTTTCCCGATCTGTTCCTTGGCATTCACAGCTTCCTCTTCTGGCATGACCGCATAAATAAATCGCCGGAAGCGGCGGGGAAGCTGTCTGCTTGCGCGCTTACGCGGCGCGCGCTCGTCACCATGGCCGACCGAGCGGCAGTATACAAGACTCGTGTCCGATTTCAACGTGTCTTCGTCTGATTTCTTTCTGAAAAAATAATTGATGTTTAAAATATCTCTACTCCTAATGTCTCAGTTGGTAGGTCACGTTCCGGGTTTTATTTTCGTCCCACCTTATCCGGTTTTTTTTGGTACTTCTTTGGTATTTTCTCCCACCTCCCTCTCAGCCGCGAAAAACCAAGAAAAACTCCGCGATCGAGTCCCGCACACGTCCAACCTCCCGTCTCACGCTAAGCCGCATAGAATCAAAAAAAAAAAACCTCAAGCCGAGTCCCCCGCCCGCCCCCACGCACTCTAGGCCCTAACATCCCGTCGCACCAAGACAGACGAACCAAAAAAAATCTACGAATAGTCCGCCGGTTATTTTTCGCTGGTTTTTATTTCGCCTCATCACTTTCGTTGGTTTTATTTCGCTGGTTTTATTTTGTCTCCCTCCCACCTGTCTTTTCGCTTCACCATCCACATAAACCTATCAGATTAGTTACCATAAAAAAATCACAATCAATCAAGTATTGATGATCAGATTAGTTACCATATAAAAAATAAATCGCAATCAATCAAGTATTGATGGGATATTTCCTTATATTGATGTGATTTTCCCTTTCTTATCATCAATCATCTCTACTGACTAAAAAATGCGTAGCTTTCCTTTTCGCTTCACCACCCACATAAACCCATCAGATTAGTTACCATATAAAAAATAAATCACAATCAATCAAGTATTGATGATCATATTAGTTACCATATAAAAAATAAATCGCAATCAATCAAGTATTGATAGGATATTTTCTTATATTGATGTGATTTTGCGTAGCTTTCCTTTTCCTGCCAACCGACCGCGTCCCGTCTCCCTACATCCGCCCTCGTTGCTCTGCCTCCCGCACGAAAAAAAACCTCTCGTTTGACCTCCCCCAAACCCCGCATGATGGAAAAACCCAGCCGCCTGCTTCCCCTCCTCTCGACCGCTCCATACGTCCAGATCGCGGCCCCATCCCATCCTCCTCTCACGTCACGGCGGCCGATGGACTGCCGCCACCACCCTCCTACTCTCTCGCCGCCGCCGTCCTCCCGCTCGCTCGTCGCCGCCGTCGCCACCAATCCCGGCGAAGGCGCCGTTGCTGCTATGTCGCCTCCTTTCCCCATCCAAGCCTGACCATGGCAACGGCGCCCTCTCATGTGTCCCGCGGTGAAGTTTGGGGAGGCGCGACCACAATCCAGTAGGGATCTCACCGCGGACCCGTCCGCTGGGATGGGTGTTGCCTCCGTTGCGAATGGGATCGAAGGGAGGGACTACTTCGTCGTTAAGGTCGGCGAGGCAGCGGCCGATTGGGAGTCCGGTTGTGAACATGGGAGTTCGTCCCCATGGAGGCGGCGGCCGTGGAGATTGGATGTGAAGCAACCCCACTTGCCGGTGGTGGAGGCTTGCCGTCCATGTGATCCTTTCTTCTCCCGGTATCCCCATTCCTTGCCTCCCATTACAAAAGCGAGCATAAATGAGAGCATGTGCTGATTTTCATCACTTCATTTCTCATATTTTTAGTTGCTTTTTTGAGATTATACAAGATGCTCCCGATCTATTTTGTCAAATTACTTGGATCGTCTTATGAAATTGACAGCCATCGCATTTTTCACCTCATGTTATTTCTTAATCCTTGTCCCACTAGGCATCCACTACATGTTTGGTAATGACATGATGTTGAGGAGGCTAGGAGAAGCTCAGCAGCCAGATCAAGGGCTATCGAGATGGATCTGGGAGCCACGCAATAGTTCTTCTGTTAAATTTTGGTTATTATCTTTTCTATTGTTACGATTGTGGGATGGCTGATTTTGACTCGGTGTAACATTTGCATTTGTTTCCCCAGCTTGTTGGCGTAGATGCGTGGCACTGCGGCAACTAATCAAGAGCGAGGGCAGTGCACATCAGAGCTACGCTGAATGTAGCGAGCCAACCACGAATTGGGTATGTTCACACGAGGGATGGGAGAGGAGAGGAACATTAACATTTTTCATGATTTGGATGAAAATTTCAGTTCATAGTTTCTCCGTACGTGGCAACACACTAACGGTACTCATGGGCTTAGGATGAAAGTAGCGCTAGCAGAATCAGTAGGTTGGATGGGAAGGCGGTTGTTGCCCTTGTCCCTTGGTGCTAGCCTACCGTGGTGGCCTTACTAACTTGCTCATTGCGAATACGAGTTCGTGGGGTCGCGAGTTGCTGCAGATTTGTTTTTATCACTTTTTACAATATTTGTTGATGTATCCCTAACTCATCGAGTCATTTTTAGCTTTGATTTCCCATATACGCCAGCCTAAATATCTCATGGTCAGAATATTTGCATGGTTAGTGGACATTGTCCCTTTCTTTCTAATGTTTAATATTTTATATTGCCGATAGAAATAATTTTATCCGCTTGATTTAGGAAGTGCACATAGGTAGGTCAACATATTTTGTAGCTCTTTAGGATGTAAAAGCATATGTTGCACAAGAAATTATTATCTTGCAAGCATACTCACATTTCACTAACAAATAGGGGGAGGTTCAGACTTCAGAGCAATGATAAAAAGGTTTATTCCTCACTCTTTTGTTGGAATTTTAATTCCAAGTTAACATGATTTTTTATCCGCTTCATAAGTCATGCATCTGCTTAATTAGGTGATAAGTAGGGCTATTGTGGGGTTTGTTTAAACTCCAGCATAAGGAATTCTTGTTTAAGAAAAAAGACTTTTGGCTTCTTTAATTACAAATTGATTGCAACATCGTGTTAGTATGTGATTTCTCACATCTGGTTGTAATATTTGTGAAGACGTGCATTGCACGTGCACTTGGAAGCGGGCCCGTGGCCCGCGCCGGACGGCGCCGGCGCTGACCCGGGCCACCTCCTCCACGTATTTTTGGAGCTGTGGCTGGCCGATTTACATGAAATTAATCCCCTCAATTCTGGTGGCAAATATAATACACATAATCCATATTGTTATGCACTAGCGTGTGTATGTGAAATAGGTGGATTATGGTCCCGTACCCAATAAGATGGATATGTGTGTGTGTTAGAGAGAGGGAGAGGGGGAGAGAGAGTGAGGAAGAGGGAGGGAGTGTGTGTGTGAGGATTTGATGGTAAAAAAGGTCGCCAATGTCGTAATATTGAACTCTTTAAGTTAACGTGGCCCCGTTGCAACGCACGGGCGTTCTTCTAGTTCATGTAACAACTAACTAATGTCATCATTACATGAGAAACCAATGCATGGGTGTATGTTCACTTTCTCCTTCAAAATTTCTACCCGTAGTCCAAACTATGCAAACAATATACCCCTTCTGACCAACGTGACAAGCCGGACATGGCTATGAGAATGAAATTGTCATTCAGATGAAATAAGTAATGATTTTAACTCATATTTTTTGCTTTTTTATATTAAGAAAATGCACTACAGAATAAAAAATGCTTAACCAGGACTTAAGAAAATCTAATGTTTGTATGACCAGCTCAAGGCGCCATCAGAATTTTGAATAATTTTAAGTCATATTAATTGATTCTTCATTATACCAGCTACTACCTAGAAACGTAATAGCTAGCCTGCGGGTGAGGCGTTTCGGATTTAGAGCTCGATGGAACTCGAAACTTTCCAAAAATCCAGAATCAATCTTTTAAGTTTCCAAAATACTAAAAATAAATACATAAGTACGTATATAAATAATCATTTTTTGGGAAGGTTAACTAATCTAGACGCATGTAAAATTTTCATTATTAAGTAGGTTTTACGTGATCTATATAAAAAACAAAACCATGTACTTTTATAGTGGATAGTACATATACGTGCTATAGTTACATGATTTTGTTACTTTTCTGTAGATCGCATATAATATTTTTTTGCCATGAAACTTTTCAGACAAGTAGTATGCATTCATATGTATGTGTGTATTATTAAAAAGAATTGAAATCTAACCTTTTTATTTTTGAATTTTTCAAACATCAAGTTCCATAGGCTACACGTACGTGCATGCATGTGTTTCAAAGATGTAAGCTTTTTTGCGCGGTATACACATATTATTAAATTTCTAGATGGAATATATATCATGCATGTGTGTAAGATCCCTTGGCTTTGAAGTATTTGTGCATTTCTTACATAGATGACAAATGCGTTGGACTTTCTGTTATAAGTTCCATTTGATTAATAATGCATGGTTATGTAGTGTTCAGGTAGAATTTAGAACATCTGATGCTATAATAAAGGACTACAAAATGAATTTACTCATTTATTTTTTCTTTTTTGTGATATCTTCTAGCATATGTTTATTTTCATTGTCCGGGCCACCTGGATAGTTTGTATGAATACATACAAATAGTTTTTCTAAATGAAAAACAACAGTTACTTAGACTTAGATGGCCAGGCTACACAAACAATTAGAGTGAGATGATATAGTCATGAGTATTTAGAAGCGTGCATGGAAGGTTAACATCCATGATATCGTGCTATCTAGAAACAATATTCACTTCAAATAGTGATGATGCAGATAGAGGAAGATAACATAATATTTACGATTTAATCATTAATGAAATGGCTTGGCGTGGTAGGAAGCAAACACCAGTGCCACAAGCGTCGATGACTTTACCATATACTTACTAAAAATATCCCAGATGTAGTTTGATCATGTTTTCTGTGGACACGTACACACATTCCAACTAAAATATTATTTGTATTTTAAATGATCTATCAAGGGGAGCTGACAATCAACAGTGGAAGAGAGAAATATGAACATTGGTATGGAATTATATGGCATTGCATGGAAGAGCGCCGATTTTTTTTCATGGAACAATTCACAAATAATGCAGTAAAAACGTAATTCCAAAATATTATCTCTTTTCCGGATATGCAAAATTTGGCCTTTTTAATATAACTTAACTGCCGATGGAAAAATAGTGGTGGAGATGTTTTTTTTACTAAATATAAAAATTAGAGAATGGCACAGAAGATCTGGAAGCATACATATGAATATGAGGATATATGAAAGTGTGCTAATAGATAGTGTTGGAACAGATAACAATGTATGGCTGCAAATAATCAATTTATTCATTTTATCGATAAAAATTCTAAAACAATATTTGATGCAAAGATAAATGAACATGGATGAAAAGGTGAAACCGTGAAATCTGGAGATTAGTACCAAAGCCAATGGTTTCACATGGTGGGATACATGCATTGGTCCTTTTGATATTTCATTGTGGGACAACCATACCATTTGAAACAACTTTTATCAAAAATGTAGCAAAGTTTAACCATATTTTATAATACTATATATTTAAGCTATATTTGTTTATATAAATACATATATAGGAATAAATTGAATGGACAAACATACGTAGAGCAAAACCAGCAAAATATATAAAGTTGTAAAGGAAGTCTAGCCGCGCAAATGCGCGGGTCACCCAGCTAGTTTTTCATGATTTTTCTCTTTTCCTTTTTATGTTTTGTGTATATATTTTTCTGTTCATTTTGGCTTTTTTTTCTTTTCTTCTTTCCTTAAGACCAATTTCCATATATAGAAACATATTTTTGGAAAACATGACCTTTTTATATATCCACAAACAATTTTCTTGTATATGTTGTTTTTTAAATAATTCTATATTTCTTTGATCCAATAAATTTTCTTGACATACAAGAATATTTTTTAATGGATTAACATTTTATTTACATTTTGCAAGCATTTTTTTAACATACATGAACACCTTTTAAAATACATCAAAATTTGTTTCCAAGTATAACAACATTTTTATTAATGCACGGATATTTTATGTTCTATATGTGGGTTTTTATAGCACAAGACACTTCTATTGAGACTTTTATATATAACAAACAATGTATTGAGAATTATATAAGAATGTGTTTTTTGCGTGAAATGTACTGTGGAGCTAGACAAACACTGGCCCATATATGATCATTGCAGGCGAGCATGTCAGTTGCAACAACGAGGTGTACGTTACTTCTATGCCACATGGATCAGCACTGGTCTTGTTTGTCTGAGCTATGACCATGAGGTAGTTGCGGGGAAAAAGTTGTTGTGCTAAGAGCAACTCTACTAGAGTCATTATATCCATCCGATCGTCATAATAATTGTTATTATCATGATTTTGGCAAAAATTGCCACTAGTAGAGTCACTATACCTGACAATATCGTCATAATTTAGAAAACACCCTTCATATATGGCCTCCCCGTCTTCATATATGATGACTCACGACTGTCTTTCGAAGCACACTCCATATGGTTAGTGCATATAAATCACATGTGGCACGCAGAAAACTTCAGACAACCCCACATGCGATGGCAGGGAGGTTCAGGAAAAACATGATTTCTCATTGATGAGTAGGTCTCATGATTGTGAACACATCAAATATGAATACTATGAGTTTGCACATAAGCCTAGTAGGCTCTATATATATACGGAGCATGCTTGATATGGCGGATGGCAATAAAAATATAACGACTTTGCTAGAGTTGCTCTACTAATCATTTACGATGACAGTTATTTGCTTAGTAGTAGAGCTGTACAGTGGTTGTGAGATAACTAAAAGCAACTATATGAATCGAACCACAATTTTTATTATTTGGCTAGCCTTTTTCTTTTCCTTCTTGCAAGGTGACTAGGCAAAGTCTTCCTTCCCTCGATTTTTGTTGGTGAGTCTGTGGATCGCCTCCTCTCTGCTTGGCACTTTGATGTCCCATGTCAATGAGGAGAATCTGGGTGCCTCAACAACGGTTATATAGGGTTTTAGTGTGTGTGTGTGTGTGTGTGTGTGTGTGTGTGTGTGTGTGTGGAGGGGGGTCAAGCAGATGACAACACTTCATCTTTGAGTCGGTCTTTCAGTCTTCGGTCCTTCTCGATTTCGTCTGTCGGGATGGATTAGACAGATCTCCGGCGTATATTCCTATCGGCTCATCGAGACGATAGATTAGGGTTTCTCATTGTGAATACGCAACGACGAGATTTGATGTCAAATTCTTCATATCGATTCAAGAATTTAACGACGATGACTGCGACTATGGGACGCTGGTCCTCGGGGGCACGCGCACACTGTCATCCACAAGGTCAGGTCGCCTGCGGTATGAGAACAATAATAACGAAGTGTCGACGAATCGCTTTGTCCGTGGCACGGTCGTTCGATGGTTTAGATAGACTTTAATAGAATTTTATTATGTTTGGGGTGCTAGGTGTCGTGAATCTTTATTCTGTCGCTGATCCATATTAATTGTCGGTGAGTAATAGATTTGTGTTTTTCCCCCCAAAAAATAAATTGTGATTATTTGTTTAGTCTAAAATAAATTGTAATTATTTGTTGGAAAGCAACTCCGATTTTGTTTTTGAGAAATAGTAACTCCGAAGGTTTTTTTTAGGGAACAGCAACTCCGAAGGTGGACAGGCAGCGGTGCATATGTCGTTTGATTGGGCCTCTTCTGTGTTTTTTTCTGTAAGAGGAAAGTATCGTTTTCCCCCCAAAATCCTCTCTGATGGATCAATTTCCCCCCAAAGTCTAAAACCGGATCAATCAGCCCCTAAACTCTTCAAAACCGGATCAATTCTCCCCCATGGTGGTTTTGCACCAGATTTAGGTGGTTTTGACTAGTCTCCTTGCTGACTGGACATTGCTGACTTGGCAGATGCAACTTTCCCCAATTTATAATTGCAAGCCGCTCCCTCGCCGCGAAGCACTCTGTCGCCCCCTCGCCGCCCCATCGCCGTCCCCTCGCCGCCCCATCGCCGTCCCCTCGCCGCCCCATCACCGTTCCCTCGCCGCCCCCTCGCCGTCCCCTCGCCGCCCCATCGCCGTCCCCTCGCCGCCCCCTCGCCGCCCCCTCGCCGTCCCCTCGCCGTCCCCTCGCCGCCCCCTCGCCGCCCCATCGCCGTCCCCTCGCTCGCCGCAGTCCATGGCGTCTGCTAGCTCGTCAAGCAGTCATCGGTCACCGCGGTCCATGGCCTTCTCAGGGCAGTCGCCGGTGCCATATCGGGAGCCACCGATGGCGTACTCGCCTGAGAAGGTGTGCCACTGCAAAGTCAAGGCTCCGAGGTGGATTCGTGGAGCATTGCCAACCCCGGTCGTCGATACTACAACTGCAGCCAGTCTTTGGTAAGCAAAACTGCAGCCACTGCAAAGTCAAGGATCTGTGCCCGCCGTTTCTGTTTGTTGTTTCGTTGAGCAGCAAGTCTTTGCGTGATTCTTTTGACAAAATTGCACAATTTTTTGAATAGGGATATGACTGTGGCTACTTCAAGTGGCATGATGATCCCCTGGATAAGTTTGTCAGTACGCTACTAGGTGACCTGCGAGATGTTGTGAATCGGCTGAAGACAGAGGTTAGGAAGCTCAAGACCGAGAAATCACAACTGGAGCATGCTCTCATGGATGCCAAGTGCAGCATTGGTGATGCTGATGTTTATGTGCTGGATTTGAAAGCGCAGCATGCTCAACAAATGGATGTTCTTGCCAAGGAATTTCAGAGAAGCAAAAAGATGTACAAATTTGCCATCTTTTTCTGCATTGTGTCTGCTGTTATCATGGCTTTGAAGATGTGATGTAGTATCTTAGTGAACCACCTATGTAAGCTCGAGTGAACAAATGTACTTGAGTTTAAAATTTCAAAAGTCTGAACTTGTGTCTGAAGATAACTGAACTTTTGGTTGTCTGAATTTTTCTGAAGCGTTGTCTGAAGTTAACCGCTTTGACAGCCACCCATTTAAGGCCACGCTCGCCCAGACAGCACTAGCCCACCCACTCTCATCCACTCGCCGTTCCCCATTCTCATCCACTCCCTTCGCCTCTCGCCCACCCACTCCCATCGCTTCTCAACGCCGGCGATGGCGCCCAAGAAGAAGACTGCAAGAGATGTTCGCCGTGCTCAAGATCGGTGGGAGGAAACTGTGAGCAGGTTCTGCAAGGGGGATTCAGAGAAAAGGGCCGATGTGGAGGAGATCTGCAACAGATTTTCGAGCTTGCAGATGTGCGTGGACCACGCTAGGGGCCTCATCGTTGTGGCAACTGATGATGAGAAGAAGACAATGTTCCCCGACGGCCGTCCCATTCCAGCTATCTCTGTTTTCCTTTGGGCTATGAATGAGGCGGAGAAGTCACCAGATCCGCGTCAGCGTGCCAGGTGGTACGAGTACCGCTCCCGCCGTCGCCCCCCTCCACCTCCAGTTGAAGGTCTCGTCGGCGTCGTGGTCGCTGTACCAGCTGCAGTGAAGCAGGTTATTGTGCACTCTGACAGCGACGGAGAGTGCAGTGAAGATGTGTTGGAGGACAGCGAGCAGGAGCAGGATGTGGAGGACAGCGAGAAGGAGCAGGTGGTGGTGGATGTGGAGGACGACAGCGAGGGGGAGGTGGCGCCTGCCGACGACGACGTGTACGTGGTGGCGACCGGTGATCCCGCAGCTCGGCGACAGGAGCATGCCAATCGAGGCGGAGACTTACATCCGCGTCGGCATTCGCCACTCCGACCGCATCAAGAAGATGAAGGACATGCAGAAGTGAAGATAGAGAAGTTAAGTTTCTAGTTCAGTGTCTAGTTCATTATGCACTGAGAAATGCAGTTAAGTTTCTATGTTAAGTTTGTATGTTAGGTACTGGACAAATGCAGTTATGTATGCACTGTCAGAGTTTCTAGTTAAGTACTGAACAAATGCAGTGATCAAATGTACTGAAGATGTTCAAGCATAAATGTTTTCAACTCTGTTGTCCTCTTTGTTTTAATCCAAAAAATTATAGTAGCAGAAATTGTGCCTCAAATTAACAGAAGCAGAAATTTAGGACAAGTGTGGCACAAATTTAGCACAGTATCACAAATTTTGTAATCAAATGGATGGCCCTTTCTTAGCATTTAGTGCCTCCTTGTATGCAGCAAGGTTGAACACACAATGTTGTGGAACTCTAGGTTGAGAGCTTGGTTGTGAGCTCTGTTGAGAGCTTGGCTGTGAGCTTTGTTGAGATGTAGGTTCATTGATCCTTAGGGTTCCTGGTTTTCTTCTAACTTCCAACTTCTTTGGCCTAGGTTGCACAACCATTGCCTTGCCTTTTATATCAGCAGCCTGCAAACAAGTTTTTTATTAGTATAAACAAAAAAGCAACCAAGTTTTCATTAGTAGAAACAAAAAGCAACCAATTTTTCATTAGTACTAACAAGTGTCATCTTAACCTGCTTTTCAAGCATAGCTTTCTGTGTCTGAAGAGCATCAAAAGCCTCTTTGTCTTGCTTCTTTTGTTTTGCAGCTTCTCTGACCAAATGAGCATTTCCATGATGTTTAGCTCCATCATTGTTCTTACAGCTTGATCTATTATGTCCTTGCCTTTTGCAAGAACTACAAGTGATCTTGCCACCTACTTTGCTCATCTTAGTACCCTTAGGTTTTTCTCCTTCCTCTCTCCTTCTTTCTGTTTTAGGCCTTCCAGGCAAGCTAATGTGACTAGGTGGTTGTGGCTTTGGATTTGTTGAAATAGGCCAACTCTCCTCTCCCTCCAAAGGTTGTAAGCAATGATCATATATCTTGTTGTACACTTCTATGGAGTAGCAAGGAGCAATATAATCATCAATTTTCTGTCCTGTTTTATAGATAGCACTAATGGCATGGCAGCAGGGTAAACCTGACAGCTGCCAATATCTACACGAGCAAGTACAGAGCTGCAAGTTAACAGTAAATTTGAATTTCTCATGCTCTTGCACTTCAAATCCATCTTTCCCATTCCACAGCACATGGCAGAAACCTGATCTCCTTATGTTTTGCTTCAGTTTTTTGAAAATGTTGGGACATATAGTTCCTTTCCAGTTAACTGACTTCCCTCTATTTTCTTGTACCCTCACCATAATTTTGCACCTGATCCACTCAAGCATTGAGACAACAGCAAGGTACCTAGCTAACAGGATGTAGTTGTTGAAAGATTCACACATGTTGTTATCAACTGAATCACAATTAGACCCCAGCTTCATGTAGGCCCTACTCCAATGTACTGGATCAGTGTTCATCATATCTTTTGCACCCTCAACAGTAAATTGTGCTAGCCTGGCCCTGTTGTAGTTGAAAATCACTTTGTTTGGTGATTTTGCACATCTCCAAAACCTTTTCTGAAGATCATGGTCTGGGTGTTTTTTCTTCCAATTAGCATATATGTGTCTTGCACACATTCTATGCTCAGCTTTAGGAAAAATGTCCTCCATTGCCCCTATAAGTCCCTTTTGTTGATCTGACATAAATACATATCCATCTCCTTGATTGCTTATTTTCAAGTCCTGGTTTATCTTGGCAAGAAACCAGAACCATGACTCATAATTTTCTTTCTCCACAACAGCCCAAGCAATAGGATACATCTGGTTATTTGCATCTCTTCCTATAGCACACAACATCTGTCCATAGCAAGCACCTTTGAAAAAACAACCATCAAGGCCAATAACTTTTCTACAACCTGCCAAGAAACCTTTCTTCAAGGCATCAAAACACATGTAAAACCTTTGAAATACATATGACCCATCCTTTTCATTATGGTCCAACTTCACTGCAACTGTGCTTCCAGGATTAGTTCTCAGCAGCTCTAACTGATAATTAAATAATTTTGAGTACTCTCCTTCAGTGGAATGCAATAGTTTCTACATGACCATTCTCTTTTCCTTCTTGCACTGTGCAACTGTCACATCAGCAAATAAGTCCTCAAGTACAGTTTTCCTCAAATCTTCTAACTTCCAATTTGGATTTGCTCTTATAAGCCTGCCATATTTTGTAGCAATAACAGTTGATGTGACCAGTTTGTTATCTCTTCTTGGAATGCAATGGTGCTCATCTACAAAGGTAGACACCTGTAGCCACTTATTTCTAGTAGTTTTAGAAGCATAGATCATCCAGTTGCAGCCAGGCCAAGTACACTTTGCACCTACTTTATGATTTTCATCCTTTGTGAAAGCAATATGCACATGTTTCTTAATGCCATATTTTATTAGAGCTTTCTTCATCTGATGTCTTCCTCTAAAAACCATTCCTATCTCAAATGTAGGAATTTCTGATTTGCTGTCATATTTTCTCCATTCACTTTTCCTTCTCACTAGCTGTGTGGCCCCCTCACCATCACTTTCCTCATCAAAAGAGCAGTCATCATCTGATGACACAACATCATCTTCTATGCCATCCAGCTTCTCATCACCAGACAAACCTTCAATCACATTATTATCTTTGATGATAGGCCCCACAGCATCCCCTAATTTCTTTGCTCTCTTCTGCCTCCTAATTTCCCTTGCTAATTTCCTTAATTTCTCTGCCTCTGATTCTTCAGCAGAACTGTGCTCTGACAAAGGCTGGTAGTCAATGTCACTTTCATCATCACCTTCTTCTCCTTCTTTTACATTTTCATGTAATACTTCATTATCACTTGTTCCATTTTCAACATGATCTGTAGATGTATACTCAAATTCAGAAGTAGCTGCTGGGTTCTGTCCTTGAGTAAATTGTGGCATTATTCCTCTCTGTGGTGTACCTGCTACTGCTTTGGTCTTTGCAGATTTTGCTTTATTTCCTACTGGAGCTGTAGAAGATGCACCTGGACATGAATAAGATGCACCTTGGGCTGCACCTGGAGTTGGAGGAGGAGCACATGCACCTTGAGCTGCACCTGAAGATGTAGTTGCTGAAACTGGAGCTGCAAGAGGTACTTTTCTTCTTTTAACTGCAACTCTACTTGCTCTACTTTTCTTAATCTTCACTGGACTCTCAAATGTAGTAAGAAAGTCATTAGCCTCACTTATTATCCTCAAATTTTCTTCCTCAGCAGCTGTCCTTTTCACACCTACAACAACTTCTGGCTCTGCTCTGTGTTCTGCTGAAGCTGCTACATTTGATAAAAACATCTCATCGACCATGTTTGTCTCCACAGCATCCACATTTACCAATGCAAATCTGCTACCTTTATGCTTGGAATATGTTTCTGAAACTACCACAGGCACATCATCTACCACAGGCACATCATCTACTCTGTTTTGCAACTGCTTTACTGCTTCTTCACACAACTGCACTTCCTCCACATAGATCTCTGCACATGACCCAATAGGTGTTGCATTCCCCATCTTCTCCACACTTGAATCATCAAAAATAAATTGCAAACCCTCACTCAGTTTTTTCCGTGGAACAAGCCAGTGCATCTTGTAACTATAATCCCCCCTACAATGTCCTCTTTCTACATGATACATGTCCTCAGCATAAGACAACAAAAGCTCAAACTTTAGGCTTTTCCTATTGAACGGAAAAGTAATCATCAGACCTCCGTTGTATACAAGCAATCCATCCACTGTCTCAAATTTGCCAAAATAATGTAGTGACACAAAACTTATTTCTTCTTCATCTGCTGCCTCATCGACAAGACCTGCCCAAAAAAACAATCTTTACCTCATTACGTAGCTCAAGACCTACCCATAAAAACAATCTTCCTATGATCTACCCTACACCTCCACCATCTGCCTGCCATGGCAGCAAAATTGGGTGCAGTAGATGACTTCTAAGCGCAGCTCTGATTTCTCCTAAACTAAGATCATGCAGTAGATGACTTCGACGGGAAAGAAAGGGGGGCGATTGACTCACCATCGGGCGGCGTGGAGGCCGGCTGCAGGGCGGACGCCATGGCGGCGTCGGCGGACGCCGCCGGCGTGCTTGACGCCGTCGGCGCAAGGTTGGGCGTGCTTGACGCCGTCGCGGCACAGGGAGGTTGGACCGAAATCACCTGAATTGGGGGCTG
This sequence comes from Triticum aestivum, assembly GCF_018294505.1. Lineage (NCBI taxonomy): Eukaryota > Viridiplantae > Streptophyta > Magnoliopsida > Poales > Poaceae > Triticum > Triticum aestivum. Next base: position 104,787,166 of record NC_057809.1, read on the forward strand.
ATTGGTCGACCGGCTCCCCCAATCGATGAAAACACCTGAAATCTGCCAAGTCAGCAATGTCCAGTCAGCAAGGAGACTAGTCAAAACCACCTAAATCTGGTGCAAAACCACCATGGGAGAGAATTGATCCGGTTTTGGAGAGTTTAGGGGCTGATTGATCCGGTTTTAGACTTTGGGGGGAAATCGGTCCATCAGACAGGATTTGAGGGGGAAAACGATACTTTCCTCTTTCTGTAAAGCTGTTGTAGAAGCCCAACACAGAGCCTTACCGAGCTTCCTGCTGGGCTGCTATGATGATGCAGTGGAACCCCGCCCCACGGCCCATCTTGCCTCCCTCCCCCCGCCTCCAGCCGCCCATGATTTCCCCGGCGGGCGAAGCCGGGCCTGGGGCAGACGACGCCAGGATCTCCAGCGTGAGGCTCGAGTCCCCCTCTGGTCGCTCCTGTTCGGCACCCCGGAGGAGATGGAGCCCAAGTGGTCGCCGCCCAGGGGATTCTACGTTGGCGCCGAGTACGCCTCCGCGATGTCGGGGGCCAAAGGGGCTCGTCGCCGGTGACGATCTGGGCGCCACCCCCACCCACTGCGGCGCCGGCCTCGGCGGAGTTCGACCCCGCCGCGCCCCATTCCTCGGAAGGCGCCCCAGAGGTGAGGCCGGTTGATCCCGTCGATGACTTTCTAGCTATGCCAGAATCCCCGTCTACTGCGGTGTCTGTAGACATGCCGGAGAAGCTCTAGCTCGTCCATGGTTCCGCGCCGGTGCCGCAGTCTCCGCCGTTCCCACCGGCAGCAAATTAGAACAGAGTGCACCGGTGTGCACCCTTAATTCTGTGCCGTTGCCTCCCGTACCTTCCACAAATGATGTAGATCTGGTGGCGAAGGGTGGTTCTAAGACTTGCTCTCCTTCAGAGAAAATGGCCTCAGCATCCATGGCTGCTGTTGATCTGAATGCGGCCGGGTGCGGTGCCTCAGGTGCCATCAGTACGAATGACACATCATTTCGGGGATCACAGTGGGCTGCAACGACCACGGCGGCGGCAAAACCCACACCGTAGGAACTGGAAGAAGACTCGTGTACAGCATCCATGGCCATTTTCTGTGGATTCAGAGCTAGGAAGCGACCTCAGTAGGATAGCATGAGTTGGCCGGTCGCTACGATTGAAACCCTGGCCAGTAAACTCAGTAGGAATTGGAATCGAGAAAATCAGTTGAGCACCCAAATGCCAAATATTCCATGATCAATCCCTCAAAAATAGAAATGCGTTACATAATTAAAGCCTCCGAGACCTTTTGACGCACAAAGGCATGGGCAACAAAGTTTGGCCAGCCTCATCGTGCTGCAGGACCGGCGGCCACCGTTGAAGCCCTGCTAGAGTTAGGCCCCATCCTGAGTGCTGCGCTGCTCTGGTTGACATCGGAGGCGGGCTGGTCGGTGGTGGCGTACATACTAGAACTTGAGCTGGGATCATCGCTGGTGCTAGCAGTGTTCACGATGCCGTTCGTGTCGCCACTGACGCTGGTGTAGATGGCGCCGCGGCTCTCCTCGAGTTCAAGGCACTCCAGCAACCGCGCCATCACGCGGGTCATCGTCGGTCGCTTCGCGGGAGTTTGTGCCATGCACTCGAGCGCGAGGTCTGCGACCTTCCATACGCCGTTGACATCATAGTCGCCTTGCATGCGTGCGTCCACCACGCCCTCGATGTCCCCAGATGAAAGGCGCTGCTGCACCCACTTGACAATATGAATGGGTTGCGCCTGTGGGGTTTGCACGAACGGAGGCTTCCCCGTGATCACCTCCAGCAACACGACACCAAAGCTGTACACATCGCTCTTTTCAGTGAGCTCCAGGACTGTTGCATACCTGCAGTGCATATGTGCACATATGTGATGGATTTGTGTTACAGTCGTATCCGTCGCATCACTAGAATTTATACTGAATTCTCAACAACTTAATGCAAAAGGAGACATACTCGGGAGCAAGGTAGCCTGGTGTGGAGTTATTTACCCAAAACCACCACACTTGGGGCTAGGGTAACCCGTCAGTACCACATTTAAGCCATGTCACAAAAAACCACCAACTCTGTGACTAATCGGTACCGCGGAGCACTGACTGGCCGTTTTAGCCGCGGAAACAGCGAAACCGACAGGTCGGGCCCACCTGTCGGGTCGACGCGGCGCGGGCTGACGGACGCCGTTAGACGGAGGGGGACGGCCGTTTCCGCGCCCGTGTATTAGGTCACGCCCCTGCCGTTTCGTCCTCCAATCCCCGATTCAGTTTCCCTCCCGCGCGTTCCTCCCGCTCTGCTCATGGCGACCAGCTCCGGCGGCGGCTATGGCGGAGAAGGTCTCGACGGCTCCGGCGGCGGTGGTCATTCTTCCGGTGGCCGCTGCCCGCAATGCGACCCCGTTGGCAAGTTGGGCCCCAACCCCGATGGCGATTCACACTCGACGGTGGATTGGGGGAAAGATGTCCTGCCGCCACCGTCGCAGCATGCGGAGGAGGCAGAGAAGGATGTTGCGGACGCGGAGAAGGCGTCAGCGGCGGCTGATTCGTTGGGGGAGGAAGTACCCCCCGGGCATCCATCTCCACCCAGGTAAATCTCAGTGCAAAAACCTAGGGTTAGGGTTCTAGCAATACTGCTTAGTTAGAGTACTCAGTTAGTTAGGATGCCTAGGGTTACTTCTAGCAATACTGCTTCGTTGGGGGAGGAAGCTCCTATGCCTAGATGAAGTTTTTTCTTTGTTTTTTTCTGAATTACTAAATGTATCATAGTTTATTCTGCATTTCTTGCTCTTGTGGCATAGATCTTATTGCTGTTAATATGTCATAGTTTTTATTGTGGCACTCAGAATGTCATGATCATGAATTTGATTTGTGTTCTATAGGCTTGAAAATGTTACTGAAAATGTCATGGTCATTAATATGTTTTAATATGTTTTGTGTTTTGTAGGCCTGAGGAGCCATGGTCATTATATTTTCAGTTTCCTTCTAAAGATGCTGCCAAAAAATATGCCCTTGTGAAGATGTATGAGAGAGACATCACTTATGGCAATTTGCTTAATGTGATGGTCAGAAATGGATATGGAAGTGATGACAGTATTTGCTACTTGAGGAAGGATTGCACAGGGCTGCAAGGGATTACTTTCGTCAGAAACAACACTGAAGTGGATGAGATGATAAAGCGGTTTAAAAATAGTCAGACACTGTGTTTGTATGTTAAAGAGGGGAAATTAGATATAAAGCAAGCATCAGTTAACAAAAGTGCAGAAGATGAAGAAGTGGACCCAGATGAAACAATTGAAGATTTAACAGTGGACCCACCAGTTGTATTTGCTGTTAATGAGTCAGGTGTTGTGCACAAAACAAACACTGATCATGTTGGCTCATCATATTTTCTTGGTACATAAGAAAGTGTGAACTATATGCCAATAAAATCAGTTCCTCCACCATGCCAGTTATTGCTTGGGACACAAGATCACCCAATTGAGCCAGAGATGGTAGATGCAGATGAGGAAAATAATGCATTGCAGCAGGTTAACACTCAAGTTAGTGTTAATTATGCAGATTTCCAGTTTGATACAGATGAGGAAGAGCATGCAGGAAATGAGGACACATCTGATGAAGATGATGACTCAGTATTTGATGAAGACTTTGTAGCTCATGAAGACCTCTCAGATGCAGATTCAGATTCCATGGACTATGAAGAAGAAGATAATGTAGCTAGAGAAGAAGAACAGAGGATGAAAGTGGACAGTGATCTGAAAGACACAATTGCTGACATTAAGAGAAAGAGATCTCAATACATGAGCAGTACACACTGTGAAGGAGACACAGACCCTGAACATTTATATGACATAGACTTGGAGGAAGAGGATGATGACTGTCAAGAGATAGCAGTTCCTGAGCCTGTTCAGAAGAAGATAAAGAGGCCTGGGCCTACTAGTAGGTCCCACTCTAGTGCTAACAGAAGCATGGATGAGGACTGGTATCCATCTTCAGAAGAGGATGATACTGTTGGGGAACGTATTAATTTCAAAAAAATTCCTACACACATGCAAGATCATGGTGATGCATAGCAACGAGAGGGAGAGTGTTGTCTACGTACCCACGCAGACCGACTGCGGAAGCATTGACGCAACATAGAGGAAGTAGTCGTACGTCTTCCTGATCCGACCGATCCAAGCACCGTTACTCCGGCACCTCCGAGTTCTTAGCACACGTACAACTCGATGACGACCCCCGGGCTCCGATCCAACAAAGCGTCGGGGAGGAGTTCCGTCAGCACGACGGCGTGGTGACGATCTTGATGTTCTACCGTCGCAGGGCTTCGCCTAAGCACCGCTACAATATGATCGAGGTGGAATATGGTGGCAGGGGGCACCGCACACGGCTAAGGAACGATCTCAAGGATCAACTTGTGTGTTCTAGGGTGCCCCCTACCTCCGTATATAAAGGAGCCAAGGGGGAGGGGGCGGCCGGCCAAGGAGGGCGCGCCAAGGGAGTCCTACTCCCTCTGGGAGTAGGATCCCCCCCCCAATCCTAGTTGGAATAGGATTCCTCGAGGGGGGAAAGAGAGAGAGGGGGCCGGCCACCTCTCCTTGTCCTAATAGGACTAGGGGAGGGGGGAGGCGCGCAGCCCACCTTGGGCTGCCCCTTTCTCCTTTCCACTAAAGCCCACTAAGGCCCATATAGCTCCCGGGGGGTTCCGGTAACCTCCCGGTACTCCGGTAAAATCCCAATTTTACCCGGAACACTTCCGATATCCAAACATAGGCTTCCAATATATCAATCTTTATGTCTCGACCATTTTGAGACTCCTCGTCATGTCCATGATCACATCCGGGACTCCGAACAATCTTCGGTACATCAAAATGCATAAACTCATTATAACTGTCATCGTAACGTTAAGCGTGCGGACCCTACGGTTCGAGAACAATGTAGACATGACCGAGACACGTCTCTAGTCAATAACCAATAGCGGGACCTGGATGCCCATATTGGCTCCTACATATTCTACGAAGATCTTTATCGGTCAGACCGCATAACAACATACGTTGTTCCCTTTGTCATCGGTATGTTACTTGCCCGAGATTCGATCGTCGGTATCCAATACCTAGTTCAATCTCGTTACTAGCAAGTCTCTTTACTCGTTCTGTAATACATCATCCCGCAACTAACTCATTAGTTGCAATACTTGCAAGGCTTATGTGATGTGCATTACCGAGAGGGCCCAGAGATACCTCTCCGACAATCGGAGTGACAAATCCTATTCTCGAAATACGCCAACCCAACATCTACCATTGGAGACACCTGTAGAGCTCCTTTATAATCACCCAGTTACGTTGTGACGTTTGGTAGCACACAAAGTGTTCCTCCGGCAAACGGGAGTTGCATAATCTCATAGTCATAGGAACATGTATAAGTCATGAAGAAAGCAATAGCAACATACTAAACGATCGGGTGCTAAGCTAATGGAATGGGTCATGTCAATAAGATCATTCAACTAATGATGTGACCTCGCTAATCAAATAACAACACTTTGTTCATGGTTAGGAAACATAACCATCTTTGATTAATGAGCTAGTCAAGTAGAGGCATACTAGTGACACTAAGTTTGTCTATGTATTCACACATATATTATGTTTCCGGTTAATACAATTCTAGCATGAATAATAAACATTTATCATGATATAAGGAAATAAATAATAACTTTATTATTGCCTCTAGGACATATTTCCTTCAGTCTTCCACTTGCACTAGAGTCAATAATCTAGATTACACAGTAATGATTCTAACACCCATGGAGCCTTGGTGCTGATCATGTTTTGCTCGTGGAAGAGGCTTAGTCAACGGGTCTGCAACATTCAGATCCGTATGTATCTTGCAAATCTCCATGTCTCCCACCTGGACTAGATCCCGGATAGAATTGAAGCGTCTCTTGATGTGCTTGGTCCTCTTGTGAAATCTGGATTCCTTTGCCAAGGCAATTGCACCAGTATTGTCACAAAAGATTTTCATTGGACCCGATGCACTAGGTATGACACCTAGATCGGATATGAACTCCTTCATCCAGACTCCTTCGTTCGCTGCTTCCGAAGCAGCTATGTATTCCGCTTCACATGTAGATCCTGCTATGACGCTTTGTTTAGAACTGCACCAACTGACAGCTCCACCGTTTAATGTAAACACGTATCCGGTTTGCGATTTAGAATCGTCCGGATCAGTGTCAAAGCTTGCATCAACGTAACCTCTTACGGTGAGCTCTTTGTCACCTCCATATACGAGAAACATATCCTTAGTCCTTTTCAGGTATTTCAGGATGTTCTTGACCGCTGTCCAGTGATCCACTCCTGGATTACTTTGGTACCTCCCTGCTAAGCTTATAGCAAGGCACACATCAGGTCTGGTACACAGCATTGCATACATGATAGACCCTATTGCTGAAGCATAGGGAACATCTTTCATTTTCTCTCTATCTTCTGCAGTGGTCGGGCATTGAGTCTGACTCAACTTCACACCTTGTAACACAGGCAAGAACCCTTTCTTTGCTTGATCCATTTTGAACTTCTTCAAAATCTTGTCAAGGTATGTGCTTTGTGAAAGTCCAATTAAGCGCCTTGATCTATCTCTATAGATCTTTATGCCTAATATGTAAGCAGCTTCACCGAGGTCTTTCATTGAAAAACTCTTATTCAAGTATCCCTTTATGCTATCCAGAAATTCTATATCATTTCCAATCAGTAATATGTCATCCACATATAATATCAGAAATGCTACAGAGCTCCCACTCACTTTCTTGTAAATACAGGATCTCCGAAAGTCTGTATAAAACCAAATGCTTTGATCACACTATCAAAGCGTTTATTCCAACTTCGAGAGGCTTGCACCAGTCCATAAATGGATCGCTGGAGCTTGCATACTTTGTTAGCTCCCTTTGGATCGACAAAACCTTCCGGTTGCATCATATACAACTCTTCTTCCAGAAATCCATTCAGGAATGCAGTTTTGACATCCATCTGCCAAATTTCATAATCATAAAATGCGGCAATCGCTAACATGATTTGGACAGACTTAAGCATCGCTACGGGTGAGAAAGTCTCATCGTAGTCAACCCCTTGAACTTGTCGAAAACCTTTTGCGACAAGTCGAGCTTTATAGACAGTAATATTACCGTCAGCATCAGTCTTCTTCTTGAAGATCCATTTATTCTCAATTGCTTGCCGATCATCGGACAAGTCAACCAAAGTCCATACTTTGTTCTCATACATGGATCCCATCTTAGATTTCATGGCTTCAAGCCATTTTTCGGAATCTGGGCTCACCATCGCTTCTTCATAGTTCGTAGGTTCATCATGATCTAGTAGCATGACTTCCAGAACAGGATTACCGTACCACTCTGGTGCGGATCTCACTCTGGTTGATCTACGAGGTTTAGTAGTATCTTGATCTAAAGTTTCATGATCATCATCATTAGCTTCCTCACTAACTGGTGTAGGTGTCACTGAAACAATTTTCTGTGATGTACTACTTTCCAATAAGGGAGCAGGTACAGTTACCTCGTCAAGTTCTACTTTCCTCCCACTCACTTCTTTCGAGAGAAACTCCTTCTCTAGAAAGGATCCATTCTTAGCAACGAATGTCTTGCCTTCGGATCTGTGATAGAAGGTGTACCCAACAGTCTCCTTTGGGTATCCTATGAAGACACATTTCTCCGATTTGGGTTCGAGCTTATCAGGTTGAAGCTTTTTCACATAAGCATCGCAGCCCCAAACTTTAAGAAACGACAACTTTGGTTTCTTGCCAAACCATAGTTCATAAGGTGTCGTCTCGACGGATTTTGATGGTGCCCTATTTAACGTGAATGCGGCCGTCTCTAGAGCATAACCCCAAAATGATAGCGGTAAATCTGTAAGAGACATCATAGATCGCACCATATCTAATAAAGTACAATTATGACGTTCGGACACACCATTACGCTGTGGTGTTCCGGGTGGCGTGAGTTGCGAAACTATTCCACAATTTTTCAAATGTACACCAAACTCGTAACTCAAATATTCTCCTCCACGATTAGATCGTAGATACTTTATTTTCTTGTTACGATGATTTTCAACTTCACTCTGAAATTCTTTGAACTTTTCAAATGTTTCAGACTTATGTTTCATTAAGTAGATATACCCATATCCGCTTAAATCATCTGTGAAGGTGAGAAAATAACGATATCCGCCACGAGCCTCAATATTCATCGGACCACATACATCTGTATGTATGATTTCCAACAAATCTGTTGCTCTCTCTATAGTGCCGGAGAACGGTGTTTTAGTCATCTTGCCCATGAGGCACGGTTCGCAAGTACCAAGTGATTTATAATTAAGTGGTTCTAAAAGCCCATCAGTATGGAGTTTCTTCATGCGTTTTACACCGATATGACCTAAACGGCAGTGCCACAAATAAGTTGCACTATCATTATCAACTCTGCATCTTTTGGCTTCAACATTATGAATATGTATATCACTACTATCGAGATTCATCAAAAATAGACCACTCTTCAAAGGTGCATGACCATAAAAGATATTACTCATATAAATAGAACAACCATTATTCTCTGATTTAAATGAATAACCGTCTCGCATCAAACAAGATCCAGATATAATGTTCATGCTCAATGCAGACACCAAATAACAATTATTTAGGTCTAATTATAATCCCGAAGGTAGATGTAGAGGTAGCGTGCCGACCGCGATCACATCGACTTTGGAACCATTTCCCACGCGCATCATCACCTCGTCCTTTGCCAGTGTTCGCTTAATCCGTAGTCCCTGTTTTGAGTTGCAAATATTAGCAACAGAACCAGTATCAAATACCCAGGTGCTACTGCGACCTCTAGTAAGGTACACATCAATAACATGTATATCACATATACCTTTGTTCACCTTGCCATCCTTCTTATCCGCCAAATACTTGGGGCAGTTCCGCTTCCAGTGACCAGTCTGCTTGCAGTAGAAGCACTCAGTTTCAGGCTTAGGACCAGACTTGGGTTTCTTCTCCTGAGCAGCAACTTGCTTGCCGTTCTTCTTGAAGTTCCCCTTCTTCTTCCCTTTGCCCTTTTTCTTGAAACTAGTGGTCTTATTAACCATCAACACTTGATGCTCCTTCTTGATTTCTACCTCCGCGGCTTTCAGCATTGCGAAGAGCTCGGGAATAGTCTTATTCATCCCTTGCATATTATAGTTCATCACGAAGCTCTTGTAGCTTGGTGGCAGTGATTGGAGAATTCTGTCAATGACGCAATCATCTGGAAGATTAACTCCCATCTGAATCAAGTGATTATTATACCCAGACATTTTGAGTATATGCTCACTGACAGAACTGTTCTCCTCCATCTTGCAGCTATAGAACTTATTGGAGACTTCATATCTCTCAATCCGGGCATTTGCTTGAAATATTAACTTCAACTCCTGGAACATCTCATATGCTCCATGACGTTCAAAACGTCATTGAAGTCCCGATTCTAAGCTGTAAAGCATGGCACACTGAACTATTGAGTAGTCATCAGCTTTGCTCTGCCAGACGTTCATAACATCTGGTGTTGCTAAAGGCAGCAGGCCTGGCACCTAGCGGTGCTTCCAGGACGTAATTCTTCTGAGCAGCAATGAGGATAATCCTCAAGTTACAGACCCAGTCCATGTAATTGCTACCATCATCTTTCAACTTTGCTTTCTCAAGGAACGCATTAAAATTCAACGGAATAACAACACGAGCCATCTATCTACAATCAACATAAACAAGCAAGATACTATCAGGTACTAAGTTCATGATAAGTTTAAGTTCAATTAATCAAATTACTTAAGAACTCCCACTTAGATAGACATCCCTCTAATCCTCTAAGTGATCATGTGATCCAAATCAACTAAACCATAACCGATCATCACGTGAGATGGAGTAGTTTTCAATGGTGAACATCGTTATGTTGATCATATCTACTATATGATTCACGCTCGACCTTTCGGTCTCCGTGTTCCGAGGCCATATCTGCATATGCTAGGCTCGTCAAGTTTAACCTGAGTATTCTGCGTGTGCAAAAACTGGCTTGCACCCCTTGTAGACGGACGTAGAGCTTATCACACCTGATCATCACGTGGTGTCTGGGCACGACGAACTTTGGCAACGGTGCATACTCAGGGAGAACATTTCTTGATAATTTAGTGAGAGATCATCTTATAATGCTACCGTCAATCAAAGCAAGATAAGATGCATAAAAGATAAACATCACATGCAATCAATATAAGTGATATGATATGGCCATCATCATCTTGTGCCTGTGATCTCCATCTCCGAAGCACCGTCATGATCACTATCGTCACCGGCGCGACACCTTGATCTCCATCGTAGCATCGTTGTCGTCTCGCCAATCTTATGCTTCCACGACTATTGCTACCGCTTAGTGACAAAGTAAAGCATTACATCGCGATTGCATTGCATACAATAAAGCGACAACCATATGGCTCCTGCCAGTTGCCGATAACTCGGTTACAAAACATGATCATCTCATACAATAAAATTCATCATCATGCCTTGACCATATCACATCACAACATGCCCTGCAAAAACAAGTTAGACGTCCTCTACTTTGTTGTTGCAAGTTTTACGTGGCTGCTACGGGCTTAAGCAAGAACCAATCTCACCTACGCATCAAAACCACAACGATAGTTTGTCAAATTGACTCCGTTTTAACCTGCGCAAGGACCGGGTGTAGCCATACTTGGTTCAACTAAAGTTGGAGAGACAGTCGCCCGCAAGCCACCTATGTGCAAAGCACGTCGGGGGAACCGGTCTCGCGTAAGCGTACGCGTAATGTTGGTCCGGGTCGTCTCGTCCAACAATACCGCTGAACCAAAGTATGACATGCTGGTAGGCAGTATGACTTATATCGCCCACAACTCACTTGTGTTCTACTCGTGCATATAACATCAACATATAAAACCTAGGCTCGAATGCCACTGTTGGGGAACGTAGTAATTTCAAAAAAAATTCCTACGCACACGCAAGATCATGGTGATGCATAGCAACAAGAGGGGAGAGTGTTGTCTACGTACCCACGCGGACCGACTGCGGAAGCATTGACGCAACATAGAGGAAGTAGTCGTACGTCTTCCCGATCCGACCGATCCAAGCACCGTTACTCCGGCACCTCCGAGTTCTTAGCACACGTACAACTCGATGACGACCCCGGGCTCCGATCCAGCAAAGCGTCGGGGAGGAGTTCCGTCAGCACGACGGCGTGGTGACGATCTTGATGTTCTACCGTCGCAGGGCTTCACCTAAGCACCGCTACAATATGATCGAGGTGGAATATGGTGGCAGGGGGCACCGCACACGACTAAGGAACGATCTCAAGGATCAACTTGTGTGTTCTAGGGTGCCCCCTGCCTCCGTATATAAAGGAGCCAAGGGGGAGGGGGCGGCCGGCCAAGGAGGGCGCGCCAAGGGAGTCCTACTCCCTCTGGGAGTAGGATCCCCCCCCCCCAATCCTAGTTGGAATAGGATTCCTCGAGGGGGGAAAGAGAGAGAGGGGGCCGGCCACCTCTCCTTGTCCTAATAGGACTAGGGGAGGGGGGAGGCGCGCAGCCCACCTTGGGCTGCCCCTTTCTCCTTTCCACTAAAGCCCACTAAGGCCCATATAGCTCCCGCGGGGTTCCGGTAACCTCCCGGTACTCCGGTAAAATCCCGATTTTACCCGGAACACTTCCGATATCCAAACATAGGCTTCCAATATATCAATCTTTATGTCTCGACCATTTCGAGACTTAGCGTCATGTCCATGATCACATCCGGGACTCCGAACAATTTTCGGTACATCAAAATGCATAAACTCATAATAACTGTCATCGTAACGTTAAGCGTGCGGACCCTACTGTTCGAGAACAATGTAGACATGACCGAGACACGTCTCCGGTCAATAACCAATAGCGGGACCTGGATGCCCATATTGGCTCCTACATATTCTACGAAGATCTTTATCGGTCAGACCGCATAACAACATACGTTGTTCCCTTTGTCATCGGTATGTTACTTGCCCGAGATTCGATCGTCGGTATCCAATACCTAGTTCAATCTCGTTACTGGCAAGTCTCTTTACTCATTCCATAATACATCATCCTGCAACCAACTCATTAGTTGCAATGCTTGCAAGGCTTATGTGATGTGCATTACCGAGAGGGCCCAGAGATACCTCTCCGACAATCGGAGTGACAAATCCTATTCTCGAAATACGCCAACCCAACATCTACCATTGGAGACACCTGTAGAGCTCCTTTATAATCACCCAGTTATGTTGTGACGTTTGGTAGCACACAAAGTGTTCCTCCGGCAAACGGGAGTTGCATAATCTCATAGTCATAGGAACATGTATAAGTCATGAAGAAAGCAATAGCAACATACTAAACGATCGGGTGCTAAGCTAATGGAATGGGTCATGTCAATCGGATCATTCAACTAATGATGTGACCTCGTTAATCAAATAACAACACTTTGTTCATGGTTAGGAAACATAACCATCTTTGATTAATGAGCTAGTCAAGTAGAGGCATACTAGTGACACTAAGTTTGTCTATGTATTCACACATGTATTATGTTTCCGGTTAATACAATTCTAGCATGAATAATAAACATTTATCATGATATAAGGAAATAAATAATAACTTTATTATTGCCTCTAGGGCATATTTCCTTCAGATACAGGCTTTGAAGCTGATGATGATGGCAATGAACCTATGTCTTTTATAATCCCCTCTGGTAGAAAGAGCGGAGCTAAGAAAAGACCACCTAGGGTCTGGTATGATGAGGGCAGGCTGCATCCAGAGCAACAATTCCAGTTTAGGCTTTGTTTCAGAGATGTGTACCAGTTTAGAGAGGCTCTTGTGAATTTGCATGTGAAACAACTTAGAAGATACAAATATCACAGAAACTGCAGTGATAGGGTAATAGTGTGTTGTGATGGAGAGGGCTGTCAGTTCCACATGGTTGCAGCAAAGATTAGTAATGAGCCCACTTTTTGCATTAAGAAGATGGTATTGGAGCACACCTGTCCCACCCAATCTGACAAGACAAGGGTTAGCTCCAAGTGGCTTGGCAACAAAATGCTTGAAACTATCAGATCAGACCCCAACACTACTGTACCTGCTATAGTTGACAAGGTAAAGAGGCAGTTTGGTGTTGAGGTGCCCAAGATGATGGCATGGAGAGCAAAGAGGAAAGCAAAGGAGATTGTGCTTGGAGATCACAAGAGGCAATACAAGAGGCTGAGAGATTTTTTGGAGACTGTGAAGGCTACAAATCCTGGATCAAGATGCATTGTCAGCACTGTGAGTGGAAAAATAAGAGAAAACCCAACTGCAGGACCAAGGTTTCATGGTCTTTTTTTCTGTTTGAATGCATGTGTTGAGGGATTTTTGAATGGATGCAGGCCATTCATAGGCCTAGATGGTTGTTTCATTAAGTTAACTAGTGGGGCACAAATACTAGCTGCTACTGGAAGGGATGCAAACAACAATATGCACCCCATAGCATTTGGAGTGGTTGGAGTTGAAGACACACCAAATTGGTCATGGTTTTTGACTCAACTCAAATATGCCCTAGGAGGGACTGAAGAGGGAAAATTTGGGAAGTACACATTCATGTCTGATAGACAGAAGGTGAGTTTATCTACATCGTCACTTGTCCCTAAAATAGTACTCTAATTAGTTCATTAATTTGTTTAATTAGTTATGCATTTAGTGTATTTAGTCTAATTAGTTCTGCATTTAGTGTATTTAGTTCATTAATTTGTTGAACACTTACACTAGTTGGCATGTGTATAGTGGTCAAGGTAGCCTAGGGTGACCCTTATGGGCCACCATAGCCCAACCAACCTCCCACCTACCCTAGTTGGCATGTGTCGAGTGGTAACACATCTTGTCGATACTTCGGTCAAGATAGCCTAGGGTGACCCTTATGGGCCACCATAGCCCAACCAACCTCCCACCTACCCTAGTTGACATGTGTCGAGTGGTAACGCATCTTGTCGACACTTCGGTCAAGGTAGCATAGGGTGACCCTTATGGGCCACCATAGCCCAACCAACCTCCCACCTACCCTAGTTGGCATGTGTCGAGTGGTAACGCATCTTGTCGATACTTCGGTCAAGATAGCCTAGGGTGACCCTTATGGGCCACCATAGCCCAACCAACCTCCCACCTACCCTAGTTGGCATGTGTCAAGTGGTAACACATCTTGTCGATACTTCGGTCAAGATAGCCTAGGGTGACCCTTATGGACCACCATAGCCCAACCAACCTCCCACCTACCCTAGTTGGCATGTGTCGAGTGGTAACGCATCTTGTCGACACTTCGGTCAAGGTAGCCTAGGGTGACCCTTATGGGCCAACATAGGACAAGCTACAACAATTAAATTGAATTAAATCAATGTAATATTAAATCAATATGATATTACTACAACAATTAAATTGAATTAAAATTTGTTTTGATAATTTATTTCATTTTAGCAAATTCAAAATCCTTTGCAGGGTCTGTTGAATGCAGTCACAGCAGTCTTTCCCAACTGCCCTCATAGGTACTGCTTGAGGCACATTTATGCCAACTTTCAGAGAGCAGGATTCAGAGGAGAAGACTTGAAGAAATGCATGGATGCAGCTGCATATGCTTACACTGAACATGACTTTCAGTTGGCAATGGAGAGCATGAAGGCTGAGTGCAAGGCTGCTTGGGAGTGGATGTCAAGGATTCCTCCAAAAGCTTGGTCAAGACATGCAATGGATACTAACTGCAAAACTGATCTGGTTGTCAATAACTTAAGTGAAGTTTTTAATAAGTACATACTTGATGTAAGGAACAAGCTAATTGTCACCATGATCAATGGGATCAAGGACAAACTTCTGGTAAGGTATCAGCAAAAGAGAGAGGGTGGACTAGTTTCAAGATGGGAAATTGCACCAACTTATGTTGAGAGGTTAGAGATGAACAAGAGATATGCAAGGGACTGTAAATCATTGATAGCTGGACCAGGTCTTTTCCAAGTGAGTAGTGGGGATAAGACCTACTCTGTTGACACTAATCTGAAAACATGTGGTTGTAAGAAGTGGGACATCTCTGGAATTCCTTGCAACCATGGTTGTTCTGCCATCTACAGGTCCAAACAACTACCAGAGGACCATGTAAATATTTTCTTCAAAAAGGCTATGTACTTGGAGTCATACAAGCCTATCATTTACCCAGTTCCTGGTCCTGATTGTTGGGTGAAAACTGCAACTCCTGACATTGACCCACCTCAGTTCAAAGAAGACAAGAAGGGACCAGCAGAAGAGAAAAGGAAGAAAGGCAGGTTTGAGCCTCCTCAAGCAAAGCAGACATCAAGAATGGCTACAATAACTTGTAGTAACTGCAAGTTGCAGGGCCACAAATACACAAGTTGTGCAAAGCCATTGAGGCCAGATCTGCAAATCAGGAAGAACAAACACATGGTATGTTATTTTTGACTTCCTTCTCTATCTCACCACTCATTAAGTATCATTGAAATTTATCCAACAAAAATAATTGCAGGAAAACAGGACAGCCCCTGCATGGCAGCAAGGGGGAAGCTCAACATATGGTACAACAACTCCTAGGGGTGCAAGCTCTACATCTGCTTCAAGGGGATCTGCTGCTGCTGCTGCTGCTTCAAGGGGCAAATCTACTAGAGCTGCTGCTACATCTGCTAGAGCTGCTGGTTCATCTGCTAGAGCTGCAAATTCTTCTCCTTCTGGTGCTGGTACTGCTGCTGCAAGGAGAGGTGCAAAAACAGGTGCAAGAAGCTTCAATCCTCCAAGAACTACTGCAGAAGCTTCAACTAGCCAGCCAATAGGAAATAGACCGAAAAGGGCAAGATACATGAGCAAAAGGATGGAGGGGTACTTCTATGCCAGGGGGAACTACTGAGAGTTCTTGTTTGACTATGTATCCAAGTGCATGTGTGCTCCATCGGGCACTAGAGCACTTTATCTATGCCAACACTAAATTTGAACATATGTAATGCTGTGTTGAACCTATGTGTGCCACTATCAACTACTGTTGTGTAATGTTATGCTAAACCTATGTATGGATCTTGGTTTTATGCTATGAGGAACTACTATCTATTATTCTTGTGTATTGCTATGTTGGCTTGCTTCAATCATCATGTACCTATCTACAATTATGTGCTTGCACTGCTATATTTACTCTGTACTGCTATGTTGTTTGCACTCCCTGATCATCACATTATGTGCATAATAATAATGAAAGTTCCTGGTATACTCATGCCATAAGTTACTAGTATTTCAAATTTTTCTGTGCACAATAATTTGACTATCACACCAGTTTCACCTGGAGTGAAGTAAATATAATAGAGTACTCAATATGATACAAGAGATAGCACTACAAATTAAGTTCAAATTCATGCCATAAGTTCAAAATCTAGACTTGCAGATAAACTGCATAATTCAGTACAAATTTAACCATTACAACAGTACAGTGCACTTCTAGTAGGGCTGATTATTCAGTGCAACAGAGCACAACTACACCAGTACAATGCCACATTACATAATTAAAATTCATCACAGATCTCCTTCAACTTCTTGATCTTGTCCTTGTAGCCATGCTTCTGTTTCAGCAAATCAGAGATGATGTACTCTAGCTTTTTCTTCTCTTCCTTTAGTTGGTCTCTCTCTACCACAAGCTTGTCCCTCTCCTTCTCTGCCTTTGCCCTGAGTAAGTGATGTAGGTTTGTGCAACCATGGTCTGCCAGCTTCTTCTTCTCCATCTCCTCTTTCAGATCATTGAGAGCCAACCTAGTATTGCCCAGCTCAGTAATAGCATCCTCCTTGTCAGCCACCATTTTTGCAAAATCAAGTTTGAAAAATCTCAGCTCTTCTTCCATCTTCCTCTTTTCTCCAACTAATTTGTAATTTTGATCACCAAGCTGAACATTGTCTCTCACCCTGTCATTGATTTCTTTGTCATACATGCCCCACAATTCAGTTAGGCGGAACTGCATAGCCACTGACCACTCAGGGTCTATCCACTCCAGATAGTTGCACTTTAGTTCAGCCTATAATTCAGAAAAAAATATTGTCAATCATACTACACAAGAGAGCCTATCAAATTAATATGTGTTGTCAATAAGAAAGCCTATCAAATTGTGTTCATTTAAATGCACAAACAATTAAGAAAGCCTATCAAATTAATATGTGTTGTCAATAAGAAAATTTTGTCACTTTTAACATCATATAAACTAAATATATGTTGTCATTAGTAAGTACAAAATTTAGTGCTGACACTAACAATGTTGTACACTAGTTGTACACTACTTAATTATTTGAGCAAATTACACTGCCATAGCATAATTTCCTACTGGCACTAACAATGTTGTACACTACTTAATTATTTGGAGCAAATTACACTGGCGTAGCATAATTTACTACTGTAAGAGCATAATTAAATCCAACTGTGGGCAATGACAATTGTTCACACTAATAAGCAGAGCAAAATTTCCTTCTAGCATTTGAATGGAGCAAAAACTAACTAAGGTTAACTAAATACAGTACTAACCAACATACCTTCTCCTCAGCGCAAGCAAGAAAACGTCGGCCAGTGTTCGTAGATTCAAATGCTACTAGCCTGAGGCAAGGCTCGCGATGCAGACAGCGAGAGGAGAGCTCACGAGCAATGCCACTCCATTCATAGCATGGGATAGTCCTAGGAAGCTTAAAACCAAAGAGATTGAAGAAATCAGCGACTTGGTAAGAAATCCCCAACTCAAGAACCCTAACCCTAACCCTAAATGTTGGAATCCCCAAATGAACGTACCTGGCTAGTCACTGACTCGTCGTCCGAAGAAGAAGAGCTTGACCCCTCGCTCCAGGAAACCATGGCGGACCGGCGGACGGCGGCGAGACGACGGTGGCGGCGGCGGCGGCGGTCGTCGAGGTCGAGACAGAGGGGTCGGATGTGCTCTGGTGCGGTCTGGTCCGACGAGCGACCCGCACGGCCCACTAATACACGGTCGCGGAAACGGCCGCCCCCCTCCGTCTAACGGCGTCCGTCAGCCCGCGCCACGTCGACCCGACAGGTGGGCCCGACCTGTCGGTTTCGCTGTTTCCATGGCTAAAACGACCAGTCAGTGCTCCGCGGTACCGATTAGTCCTAGAGTTGGTGGTTTTTTGTGACATGGCTTAAATGTGGTACTGACCGGTTACCCTAGCCCCAAGTATGGTGGTTTTGGGTAAATAACTCCCTGGTGTGCCAACCACCCTGGCTGTGGATACATGGGTATCACCGTCCTGATTGAAAGCCTTCATCAAGCCAAAATCAGCAACCTTAGCTTTTAGATTTGCATCCAGTAGGATGTTTGACGTCTTCACATCCCGGTGTATGAAAGGCGGGCTACATGCCTTGTGCAGATACTCGAGCCCTGCATGCACATCATACCATTGACATTGGCTACTCCACATGTGCTAGCATGCAAATTCCTAGAGACCAAAAGCAACAAATGATGGGATAACATAATCCAAACCAGAAGAGTGTATACCTTGCGCAGACTCCAGTACAATATGGAGTCTCTGTCTCCAGGTTAAACATCCATCATTGTGATCTCTCCCTGCAGAACATGGTGAGTGTTAGCATTGGGGAACTTGAAAATGGAGATTCCAAATGCTCCTAGAGTTGAAATGACCTCTGAGTTTATGTTGGAGGTCTCCTTCGGACATATACTCATATACAAGGGCCACGTACTCCCCATCCTTGCAATAACCAATCAAGCTGACTAGATTCCTGTGATGAATCCCTGTTAAGTTTTGTGCCTGAGCCAGAAGAAAACAGATTAATTAGATACTGTCCAAACGAATCTAGGTGACTATTGACATGCTCGATCATGCATTACCTCTGTCAAGAACTCTTTTACACCCTGATTGGAAGATTGAGACCGCAGCTTGACTGCAACTTGAGTACCATCCTCCAAGAAGCCATCATAGACAAGACCAAACCCTCCTTCCCCGAGCACTCGCCGGAAGTTGGATGTTACCACCTTCAGTTCCGTGTATGTGAATCGACGATTGCGCGATTGCACGTCACTCTCATTATGTATATTTGCTGGTCCTTCATATGGAAATTAAGAACGAAACAGTATTACCCACCATGGCATCATCACCATTGCTTGCGGTTTCAGATGGACATGGGTAGAACAGTTGTTGTGTTAATGCCAAATGTCTCTTAGGCTCACCTTGGTTTCTTCCCATTATGAAAAAGAGTAGTAGTGCCACTAGTCCTACTACAACCACAGCGGCCACTATAACAACAATGTAGCTGGTGGTTTTAGAGTTTCGGTGATCTTTTGTAGGCTGGCAAGAAGTACTGTTGCTGCAAAGGTTTGAACTTTGGTCGTATCTATTAAAAAGAAGAAACCATTAGCATGGTGTTGGAAAAAATAAATGGCATCAGAAACATATAGTATGATGGATTAACCTTAGAGTTAGGTTGCCATCTTGAATTCGTATCAGAAGGCCGAACGGAATCGTTCCACTAATCTTGTTGCCCTTCAAATCTCTGAAGGAACCAAATAGTTTTGATATTAGAGGAAAAGTGCCGTAAGTATACACAATACTAACACACTCACATTGGAAGGACACGTCTAATTTTTGGAGTCACCACTTTGATTAACAAAAATCAAAGGGATTATTTTTAGAGTCAATTGCAAAAATGGATAGTATGGAGGGTAGTAGGCACATCAATCTTAATATTGTTCCAACTAAAATACTACTACCTCTAGTCCTAAATATAATACGTTTTTGCAGTTCAATTTGAACTGCAAAAACTTCTTATATTTAGGAACAGAGGGTGTACTAGATATCAAAATTAGCATGATTCAGAAGTACTTACAGTAGCGCGAGAGAGGGTAGCTGTGAAAGACCATCAGGAATTGATCCTGTCAAGTTATTATGTGACAAATCCCTGACATATGACAACATGCACAATATGTGAACTGCACTACCAAAATTCATTGTGAAAATGGATTCAAAATACCACACTTACAGGTACTGGATAGCTTTGAGATTGGCGAAGTAGGATGATATATCACCACTCAAACCACCAAATGACATGTTTCTGTAGAAATGCATGGTGGTTTAGACAGCACAATTGTATGTTTAACTCATTTTATGACAAATATATGCAGACTTACACGCTTGTGATTCTCTGAGGTCTGGAAATGGGATAGCTACAGTTCAGTCCAGCCCACACTAGATTCTTCGGGGCGCATGGGTCACCCACCCAGTTCTTGATCAACCGGTACTTAGCCTTAATTGCAGTGATGGCAGATACTATTTTTTCAGTAACACACAAGCAGAAAAATAAATAGCGCAAGTCAGCTCATCCACATCTATGTATATGAGTAAGAAAATTCTAGTCATCAACTGACAGCGGTATGATCGGTTGGCTTTCATCATGGATATATTTTGAATTCCCTTGCTTATTTTTTTCTAAATTATATGGAGGCGCAACTTTTTCTTGGTATAATATGATATAATGATATGAGTATGATTCCGTACTCACCATCCTGAGCGTCGGTCCCAACCCCGGCGGTGGAAATAGGGGTGAAAAGCTCGGCGGCGTTGATGAACGGCGGCAGTATTGTGGAGTTGATTTCCATGATTGGCCGAAGTGTTGTGGCGTTGGCGGCTCCTAGTATGACGAGGTTCTCCTTGGGGCTGATGAACGGGACGGGTCGTCCGGTAGTCCTGGAGACGATGGTGGTGACAAGGTAATCAAAGTCGCCTATGAGCCACGAAGCAGATGAGTTGGGGCGCTTGAGGCTGATGAGGAACACGCGCCGCTCCTGCTTGCTGTCCACGGTCTCCAGCTCCGCCAAATAGAAGACAGGCAGGAGCCTGCAATGGGTACGTACGTGCAAATTACCACTTACCCAAATGCAAGCTTTTGGTTGAAACTTGAAGTCGCAATTCATGCTATGCTGTGAAGTACTACTGCTAATATGAAAGGATTTTGGCTGGATCATGTGCGCACCCAGGCATGGGGTAGACGTGGTTGGGCTCGGCGTCCCAGGGGAACCACATGACGTTCCTGGTGGTGTTGGTCGGCCGGACGGCAGTCTGCATCACCAGCGAGGGCACGTCATAGAGCGGCTTGCGATCCTCCACCTCCATGGCCACCTTGGAGGACGTCAAGATGGTAGTCCATTGGTCCTCCGGGTTGGTGCACGGGACCCATGCACGGTCGTACGTGTCGTCCGGGTACCTGATCAGATCGGCGGCGCCGAAGTTGTGCCGGGCGACGAGCACCAGCCCCTGCGTCGCGTTCGCCTGTGGGTACAGCGTGTCCTTGAGCGGCCTCAGCTCCAGCGACGAGATGAAGGGCGTCCCGGACCGCGTGTTCACCAGGCAGACCTGCACGGAGTCGTCCGGGACGACGGCGATGACCTCCGCAACGTGCACCGCGTCAGGTTTCGTGATGTTCACCGTCTTCCAGAAGTTGACGCCGACGTAGAGGTCGAAGATGGGGGGCTTGTTGAGACCGTCGTAGTCGCCGTACATGAAGGTGGCCCGGACCAGGTACTTGGACGTCCCGGCTACGAAAGATGGGAGGGCGTAGCAGCCGCGCCGCCCCGGCGGGCCGGGGAAGCTGCGGAGGCTGAGCACCTGCCGGTGGCTTCTCCGGTGGGACTGGTCGATGTACTCGGCCGAGACGTTGTAGTTGGAGCCGGCGTCGATGAAGCCGGCGTCTGAGGTGTAGGTCAGCTCGGTGGCTCCGTCAACGTAGCTGCTCTGCTCTGAGAGGCCGCAGTCGATGCTGATGAAACCTGAGAGCATGGACATGATGCTTGAGCCTTTGCCTGCCTGCCTGCGAGTTGAATTAGCATAACGTACGAGATGTTGGGGCTCAATACCAGTGCTGTCGGGCGCGCTCTGGCCACCAACATGAGAGACGCCGCCGGCCAGGGAGAGCAGCAGCAGCAACCACGGGGCCGCCATTGCTCTCCGCGATGATCGCTCCAGTTCACGGCGACAACGTGCTGACATGGCACAACCTGTCCACCCAGAACTTAAGAGGGGTGCTAACTAGGACAACAAAGTACACGTTCCGCGACATATAAGTAGAGCCTTCACCCAGAGTCATGCAATGCAACCAAAGGCGCTTGGGATGAGCGGTTAGCCATCTCAAGATCAAAGAGTCATGCAGCCAATATACTTGCACGTACATGTGATACTAAACCTTATCATTTGACACGCAATTATATGTCTATTCACCTCAAGTCAAACCACCCCATCCAATGGCTAGCTTGCAGGCACACCTCCAAACTATTGGCGCCAAGGTCAACGTTGCGCAAGAACGGAACAAGTAAGCAGATTGGTCCATGATTAGCGGGGTATAGAGTAGAAAAATACGTAATGTAATGCTAAGACAAACATGCCAACCATGGAAGCCAGCCACCCTGGCTTAGGTTGACTCGTTGCTGGGCCAACTAGCCGTTCATCACACCGTACCAGGTATACTCTATTTCGTCCCAACCAAAGCAACTCATGAAGCACACAAGTCTAAACTAATTATCTCTGTATGTTTCACTCTGGAGGGCGGTGACGAACTGCAGCCGCGGTAGCGGAGATCAACAGCGGCAATCATGGTGGTGTGGCGGAGGCGGTGAGCGGCGGCAGTTTTGCGACGCAGACTGGTGGCTCGGTTGCCCGGCACCGGCCGTGGATCCGGATTCCTGCGGCATGGCGGGTGAGGAGTCCCCTGGCTTTTGATGGCTTGAGCTGTCAGCACGAGTCATATCTTGCTGTGTGAACTATGCGTGACTTATGATGTTGTTGCTGTTGAACATCTGTACAACTATCTTAATTGATGTGTTGCTGTCGGCCATATCTTGCTGCTGATCCTGGCTATTGACCATGTGTTGTTGTTGGTCTTAAATCATGTGGGTTGTTCCTGTGAAGTGCTCTGTGATCAAGTTTTGATCATTTTCTAAATTCACATAAACTTGCGATGTTCTGGTACGGTCTTGCAATTTAAATTGTTGTTGTAAGACCAAACTGATGCTTGTCATTTCCTTTGCAAAATGTGTGCAACATCAAAGGTTCACTACCAAGAACAACTCACAGAAAATTCTACTCAACTTCAGCAACCAATCATTAAAATCTCACTGCCTACATCATCACTTAATATGCATTCTTTGAAGGAAATAAATAGGCCACAATGCATATGCCAACAATCATCAGAAATGCCCATGTTACCATCAGCTTGGTTAGATGCGCCACCCTCTTCTCTAAACGATGAGCTTTGAGCCAACTTCGTTCTAGCCCAACATGTAGTTCCTCGAAAGCATGTTAACACGATTTGGAGGAGGAGGGTCAACCCAAACAGCCAATTCACATTCATCAGGAAGCTGCAACATCAATAATGTCATCAAAATGCAATCTTGGCAACAATGTAAGGCAAAACAGAGAAAATATATGTGAATTACATCATGTGGGCAACCAAGGAAACGTCTCCCTGTGCTTGCTCCTCCCCAGGCGCACAACGAGCGGGAATGAGCCCGTGGCCCGGGCACCGGTGTTTGGAACACTTCTCAAGCCTGCAAAAGCTTGGATCCGGCATGTAGAACTCGGAGGAGAACCGCACTATCCCGACCCCATCGACCTACGATCGATAAATTCCCCTAACTGAGTTCAAGCCCTAATGAAAAATTCACAAACCAGATATGCAAAACTTACCTCCCCGGCGGCCGAAGAGCTCGCGGACGACATGCCCGAGTTGCACATCCGCGCACCTAACGTGCGACATCACTCCCTGAGCCCCAGATAAATTTCGTTGCCGCCGGTGTTTCACCTCACCCCCGTCCATGCGCCTTCGCGAGGTAGAAGAAAGAGTGAGGAGATAACGTTTGGTGAGGGCCCACGTGTAAGAAGCAAGGGTAAAAATGTCCAATTGACGCCCAGTTACCGGTCAAAGGTCATTGACCCAACGAAAATGACCCGGGGGGGGGGGGGGGGGTTCTGCAAGGGCCATATACGAGATGGGTATTTTTGAGCATAATCGAATTTTAGGGGCAAATCGTAGGTGGGGGTTCAAGTTAGGGGGGAGAAATGGAATTGTCCCTCAAAAATACAATAGAAATTTCACCTAGAAAATCCATTTCTACTGTATTTTAAAATTAGTTGTCACAAAAGCGTGAAACTTTCCCAGATTCTTGGTTTAGTAGTTTTGATTATACATATTTTTTCAAAATTTCCTGACACTCTGATTTTTGGTCAATTCGGTCAAATACATGCCACATATGCCAATACCACCTTTAGGCCAAGTGAGGGGGGTAATTTAAATGGATTTGAGAGTTCAGGGTTGTTTTCTAACTGGTATTAGAGTTTAGGGTTGCAAATTAAACTAAAGCATGAGTTCAAGGTTGAAATATGCACTTCTCTCTTGTTCTTTTGTCATATGTTTGCCATGTACTGTAAGTGGGAGTGGCAGTGGCAACCATGATGCCAATGCAAGTAGATCCCAAAGATCTTGGAAAGGTATTAATATGCTTTCTTGTTTGTACTATGCAAATGGAACTATGATCTTGATTTGCCCAGTTCAATTAAAGTGATGTTGTTTCTAAATTTGCAATGTAGGACTTACAGAAAATAACATGTATAACACTTGGAACCATGTATGGGCGTATTACGAGGTATTTGATTGGATGTACTGCAGCCAAAATTACAAAGGTAGAGGTGCAACACGTGTCGCGAAGCACCTTGGTGGTATTATAGGTAATGTGAGGGTGTTCCCAAATTTGCAAAGAAATGTGAGAGATGCAATGAGGGAGTACCGGGATGAATTAAAGAGGAAGAAAAGAGAAACAAAATTGTAAACTGAGAATAAAAAAATACCATGGAAGTGCTGTATCAAAGAGGAGGGGTGATTAACGTAGCAGATGATGAAGAAGAAGAAAATCATATGTCAATTAGAGAGGCATTGCATGACCCAAATGTCTCTCGCAAAGTAGAAGGAGGGTTGGGAGGGGCAGCGTGTGTGATGTGTGGGTTTCTATTGGTAAAAGGAGTATCACCTCCATTTTGACAAGGAATTATCCAGCAACAAAATATCTATGCATCCTAAGATCAATACTGCTTTGGATCCTAATTCGAGAGATATACTTGGCCTATCTTGGTCCAAGTTTTTTCAGGCCAATGACATTGTTGTACTAAAGTTGATTGCCCATAATTTCGAGCTGATGTGAAGATCACTCAATAATTAAGGCCTATTCCTATACCAAATGCGAAGGAGCCTGATGGGAGATATCTCGAGGCCAACTATGATGAAGCTAGTTTGTTTCTTCAAAAATTCAAATAAGATTGAAAGTACTTTGGTGTGACTCTTATGTACGAGTCTTGGACCGGACCTATAGGAATGGGCGTCATAAACTCCATGGTGTATTGTAATACACGAATGTTTTTCCTCAAAACCATTCATACATCGAGCCAAACTCAGAATTTAGGTTACTTCCTTCTCCTCTTCTTCACATTTACTTTCTTGCACTCCTATAATTCTTGCTTCTAGAAAGACTTGGATCTGTTCTATAATTATCTTATATTCTTATAATACTTGCTTCGTTCTAATTTGGTATATACATTTTACATGTGTTCTTACGATACTTGCTTATGTTCTTATTAGGTATATGTATTTTACATATCCATAGAGAGATTGGAAAGGTTGTAGAGGAGATGTGCCATGAGCATATAGTTCAAATTGTAACTGAAAATGGGTCGAATTATAAGACAACTTGCGAAACCATATAGAAGAACCACAATATTCTCATATTGCTTGGCAACCATATGATGCACACACCGTCAATCTTATGTTGAAAGATATAGCAAAATCTCCAGAGGCTGATGTGATAGTCAAAAGGGCCAAGTATTATCATGGAGGTTATTGTGGTTATGCATGGACCTACATATTGTCTTGGCCATTTTGACTATCACACCAACATCAGGAAAGTTTGCTATATCTTTTAACATAAGATTGACATTGTGTGCAACACATAGTTGCCAAACAATACAAGAGTATTGTGGTTCTCAAGGGTTTTGCAAGCTTTCTTACTATTCGACCCACTATAAGCATATAACAAAAGAACAATAGTCAATTATGAAGAGTGAGTAAATAACAAAGTAACCCTTTCCTGCTTCCAAGGGTGTCCTAGTATGAATGATAAGCAAAAGGAGAATAGAAATTCTAAAATAATAATATAATTCACTACTTTGAAAGATACTTTGAAGCTTAATTCTTGAACCACCACTAAATGGGACTCCCTCCTTAAACAAATATAAGAGAATTTAGATCACTACTTTAGTGATCTTAACACTCATGCTTCGTTTGGATGTCCTTCGAGCTCCCTTCTAGGTCGCAGCCGAGTCTCTCCCTTTCCTTTTTTGAGTATATCTCTCACTGCTAGGTCGCAGCCGAGTCTCTCCCTTTCCTTTTCTCCTGTTCGTGGTTGCGGGAGTGAAGTGAAACGATATGTTTTGTGGGAGCGGGTGATTTCAACCGAAATCAGAGCAGAGGCCCTGCGAATCGTGGGAGGGAGTTTTACGTGGGAGCCAAAACAGCTGAATTGTCTCTTCGTTTCCAATAACAAATTCGGTGTCCAGCCAAACACCTGCATTGCTGCCAGCTGAATGCCAATTAAGTTTCCATGGCATCAATGGAGACATCCAAACACGGTACTAGTACTATATTTCTTTACGGAGGGAGTACTGTTGTTGTAATTTTTGTTACGCTGCAAAACTATGTTGCAAGCATCAGATTATCCCCTAAAATACACTATTGAATACATAGTACTAGTACTATCAATAGTAGTAGTAATAGAAAAGCGATGGACCGGTGAGAGGGGACTTTATATTACACTTAATGATATGGTTGTGTTTTACCTTAATGAATCTTTAATAGCTGCGGATGCTTCCTAGATTTTCAATTATAAGAACATGTTATCCAAGCATGGAAAGTATGTTAGCTTAAGCCTCTCCCCTCATAAGTGTGATCATTGTCACTATCATGACATATTCATGTGCCTAGGGACAAACTGTTTCTCATTGTTCTTTAAAAACCTTTACTTTATTGTTCTTTAATTAAAACATCACCTGGCTTCTATTTACATGTTCTTTATTATCTTGCATAGTTATCCCATTACACTTGCAAACTAGTTTTATTCTTGTTCTAGGTAAAGTGAGCATTAGCGTGCGTAGAGTTGTATCGGTGGTCGATAGAACTTGAGAGAATTAATTCTACATTTAGCTCCTCATTGAATTTGACACTCTTATTTATCAAAAAGACTACAACCGATCCCCTATACTTGTGGTTTATCAAGCTGCTGCTTGATTGGATGCGGCTTGTCGCACATCCTTTCACCGGCGCCCGTCGCTACAGGCAGACGAGTTGGAAGAATCAGCGGGGCTTACTGCGGTGCGACCTGCTCCGTTGTGCAGGAAAGCTTGCGAGGCAGCTCGGCCTGCACTGCAAGCGGGCTCGTGTGCGTCATCCCATCTATTGCCTCTGCACCATGCGTTGTAGGGTGGGTAACTTTTTCCAGCATGTCCTGCTCCAGCGCGCTAAGGCCAACTCCAGCGCACGACCCCAAACGGATGTCCGTTTTACCCGGATTCTGTCTGTTTGGGGTGGGCAATGGGGTCGTGTCCGGGCCATTCCTGGGATGCGGTGGCCGTGCGCCCAACGCGCTGACGCATCCTTTGGCTGCATCATGTCTGCCATGGCCAATATGCCCATATATTCCATATTCATCAAAGTTTGCACGTCCAAATATTAATTGGCTCAAATAAAAATAGTTTTACAACCCAATCGAAATTGTCTCAAATAAAATAGTTTTACAATCAAATCAAAATTGTCTTGAATGAACATAATGAACCAACACATCTATTGGTTGCCAATGTGATTTCACATGTGCTCAACCAAGTCATTTTGAAGATCCAAATGAGTGTGCCAATCACACATTTCATGAGGGAATTGGGTAAACTTTTCAAACGTGGCTGGTTCTTGGTGCAGGGGCTCAACATTTTCACCTTGAAAATCAAATTCTTTGTCGAAGATGTTATTATCACGCTCGTCCTCGACGATCATGGTGTGCATGATCACACAAGCAGTCATCACCTCCCAAAGCTTCCCTTCATCCCATGTCTGTGCAGGGTTTCTAATGATACCCCATCAGGATAGAGGCACACCAAAAGCACGCTCCACATCCTTTCTAACACTCTCTTGCATTTGGGAAATCTCTGTCTCTTCTCACCTTGGGGGTTCGAGATTGTTTTCACAAAAGTTGACCGTTGAGGATATATACCATTAGCTAGGTAGTATCCCTTATTGTAGTGGTGTCCATTAATGGATCTCAAAGTTGACAGGTGGGGAGTGGCCTTCTGCAAGCCTTGTGAAGAATGGAGAACGTGGTAGCACGTTGATATCATTGTGAGAACTTGCCATGCCGAAGAAGGAATGCCATACCCAAAGATCTTGTGAAGCCACTGTCGTGGTTTTGTCACGGCAGATGTCGTGGTTTTGTCACATACTTTAGCCCGTGAGGTCCAAGTTCAATAGCCCATTTAGCAATCCGTCCAGTTGCTTCTCTGTTTTGGATGATATCTCCCAAGGGGGCTGAACTGACCACTGTGATAGGATGACCCTGAAAATATTGTTTGAGCTTTCGGCTTGCCATAAAAACCCCATACACCAGCTTCTGTCAATGTGGGCATCTCCGTTTAGACTCGATAAGCACCTCACTGATATAAAAACCGGCCGTTGAACCGGATACTCTTTCCCAGCCTCCTGGCGCTCCACAACAATAGCCACACTAACAGCTCGGGCATTAGCAGCCACATATAGCAATAAGGGCTCCTTATCAACCGGAGCCGCAAGTACAGGTGGCTTGGGTAACCGTCTCTTCAGATCTTCAAGCGCTTCATCAGCAGCATCACTCCAGACGAAGTGATCCATTTTCTTTAGCATCTGATACAAAGGGATAGCCTTCTCTCCAAGGCGACTGATAAACCAGCTTAAGGCTGCAATCCGGCCCGCCAAATGTTGAACATCGTTAATGCACGTCGGTTTAGCCAGAGACGTGATAGCCGTGATCTTCTCCAGATTAGCTTCAATGCCCCTGTTAGACACCAGAAAACCCAAAAGCTTGTCTGCCGGTACACCAAAGACACATTTGGCCGATTAAGCATCATCTTATAAACCCGGAGGTTATCAAAAGTTTCCTTCAAGTCATCTATCAATGTCTCCTCCTTTTTGGAATTGACCACAATGTCATCCACATATGCATGTACATTGCACCCAATCTGTTTATGCACACAATTCTGGACACAGGCTGATAAGTTGCCTGGGCACTCTTGAGCCCAAAAGGCATAGATACGTAGCAGAAGGCTCCAAAGGGAGTTATGAAGGATGTCTTCTCCTGGTCCTTAACTGCCATTTTGATCTGATGATAACCAGAATAAGCATCCAGAAAACACAAACGGTCACAATCTGCTATAGCATCAATAATTTGATCGATACGAGGGAGAGCAAAGGGGTTAGCTGGACAGGCTTTGTTTAAGTCTGTGTAATCCACGCACATACGCTAAGTGCCGTTTTTCTTAAGTACCAGCACCGGATTAGCTAGCCACTCAGGGTGAAAGACCTCCACAATAAACCCTGCTGCCAAAAGCCGGGCTACCTCCTCACCAATAGCTTTACGCCTTTCTTCATTGAAGCTGCTTGACCGGTTTAAACTTAGGATCTATAACTGCTTGACCGGTTTAAACTTAGGATCTATATTAAGGATGTGCTTAGCGAGTTCCCTCGGTACACCTGGCATGTCAGAAGGCTTCCATGCAAAGATGTCCCGGTTCTCACGGATGAACTCGATGAGCGCGCTTTCCTATTTCGGATCCAGGTTAGCGCTGATGCTGAACTGCTTGGATGAATCGCCAGGAACAAAGTCAACCAGGTTAGTCTCCTCAACCGATTTAAATTTCAGTGCTGGATCATGCTCAGTAGTTGGCTTTTTCAGAGAAGTCATATCTGCCGGATCAACATTGTCCTTATAAAATTTCAGCTCCTCCGTGGCACAAACCGACTCAGCATAAGCTGCATCACCTTCTTCACATTCCAAAGCAATCTTCCGGCTCCCATGCACTGTGATGGTCCCCTTATGACCCGACATCTTAAACTGCAAATAAACATAACAGGGCCTTGCCATGAACTTAGCATAAGCCGGCCGTCCGAACAGGGCATGATATAGACTCTTGATTTTCACCACTTCAAAAGTCAACACCTTTGATCTTGAATCATGATCTTCTCCAAAAGCAACTTCCAGAGCTATCTTGCCAACTGGGTATGCCGATTTACCAGGTACTACCCCATGAAACACACTGTTCGACGGTTTAAGATTATTATCTGTTAACCCCATGCGACGAAAGGTTTCATAGTAAAGTATATTGATATTGCTTCCTCCATCCATAAGCACCTTGGTAAATTTATACCCCCAACCTGAGGTGCCACCACTAAAGCCAGATGACCCGGATTGTCAACCCGGGGTGGATGATCCTCTTGACTCCATAGGATGGGCTGTTCAGACCAGCGCAGATAACGAGGTACTGTCGGTTCAATGGAGTTCACGGCTCTTTTATGAAGCTTCTGATCGCGCTTACATAAGCTAGTGGTGAAGACATGGTACTGCCCACTATTCAACTGCTTTGGATTGCTCTGATAACCTGATTGTTGCTGCTGCTGATTCCCCTGATGGTTGTAACCTCCCTGGTTGCCCTGGATGCTCTGATGGCCATGTCTGGTTTGGTTGCCTTGGAATCCTGAACCGGAACTGCCACCACCATAACCCGGCCCATGGAAACCGCCTCCTGAACCACCGGGCGGTCCATTGTCATATTGAAAGAGATTTGAATTTTTGAACTCCCGCATGATGAAGCAATCCTTCCAAAGATGCGTAGCTGGCCTCTCCTTTGATCCATGCTTTGGGCAAGGCTAGTTTAACAGGCACTCCAGATTGGGGCCTAACCCTCCACCCCGCTGGGGCGGTTTACCCTGACGCCGCTGACCGTTATCCTGGGTGTTGGTGTTAGCCACAAAATCCAAACTATTATCTGCCTTGCGTTTACCATTGTTCCCATAACCCGCCGGGTTATGCTGTTGCTGCTGCTTGGTGCTACCGCTCTTTTTTCCCTTCCCTGTCTTGTCATCCTCAGACTCAGGGTCTTTGGTACTATTAGAGTCGGCATATTTCCCCAGAGCCGCCATAAGCGTTCCCATGTCATTACAATGGCATTTGAGCCATCCCAACTTCAGTTTTAACGGTGCAAACTGGCAATTACCTTCCAATGTTAAAATGGCTCTGTCAGCGTTGATGCGGTCTGACGAATGCAAAATCTCCGAAACCCGGCGCACCCAGTGGGTTGTTGATTCTCCTTCCTCCTGGACACAGGCAGCTAAATCCACGATTGACATGGGCTGCTTGCACGTATCCTTGACTCGGCCCATGATCCAATAGAATTGGCTGGCAGATTTTTCAACCATGTGCGAGCTGTTCCCTCCAACATCATGGTAAAGTATTTGGCACATGCCGCTTCGTCCACATACAGCATCTCCATTGCCATCTCATAGCTTTCCACCCATGACTCAGGGGATAAATCGGCGGTGTAATTCGGCACCTTCCGCGGGCCTTTGAAATCCTTGGGTAGCCGCATGTTGCGCAATGCGGGGACCAGACATGGTACTCCTAAAGAACTGGAGGTAACCCCCGGTTCCACCGACGTTGTTGGACGAACTGGAGTGAGCTGACGAACCGGAGTGAGTTGTCGAACCGGAGCTTCGTGTTGTGCCGCTAACTCGGCTTCCCGACGTGCCCTAGCGCGATCCATTACATCTTGGGCATTGCCGCCGCCACCCGTTGGGTTATGGCCATGGGGCGGATTACGATTTCGCGCGCTGCTTGATACGACCGGTTCATCAATATGCCTGTTGTAGCTCCGGCTTGGCCGGGGAGTAGAATGAATCCTTTCGCGGCTATATGAATAAGCCTGCTGCTGAGTCAAGGCCGTCTGAAGGAGCTCCCTAGCCCGTCGTGTTTCAACCGCTACTGGGGACTCGCCATCAATCGGGAGAGCTGCCAATCGTGAAGCGGCGGCAACGATGTTATCCAACGGGTTAGAGTAATGCCCCGGAGGCGTTGAGACGTGCCGTGATGGGATATCGTTCTAACGAGGCTGAGGCGGCGGATCCACTGCTCGAGGCTGAACCGGTGCCCCGGTCCCAGGCGCCTCCGCCCGGTTTACCACTGGCTGGTTGCTGGTGCCTACTCCTGGCGTGTTAAAGAGATGTCTTGCCTCAAAAACCAGCAGGAGGTGTGACCGGTATCTTCTTCTTATGACATCATCTGACGCACTCCGATCCAGCATAAGCCGGTAGGCCTGAGCCTCTAACTCGGCCCACTCTGTAGCCATCCTGGCGTTCTCCGCCGCCAGGTCCGCTTTAGCTTGAGTTATCTGATCCTTCACCTTTGCAATCTCTGCGTTGTGCTGATCCCGGTTTGCCGCATCCACCTCTGCTGCCAGCAACGTTGCTAAAGCGTCAAACAAATCGGACAAAACCTGAGCCAGAGGCGGCGCATAGCCCCCTGCTCCTGCTAGTGTTGTTGTTGCTGAACCGGAGATCATTGCCACAACGGTAGAAGAGTGCTGCGCTGATTGTGTACCGGCCATGAAGACCGCGACCCGGCTTGGCAGATCAAGGGGGTCTGGAATACTGTTGCCATCAGAACCTCCACTAATCCGGCCATCCTGCAGCTGGTACAGCGACTCGGTCTCTCCGGTTGAAGACTCGTCATCAGAGCAGACAACTGTTTTGCCACCAGATGCCGATCTAGCCTCATATTCCGCTCCATGGATGACACCTATGAAGACATGCTTTACGGTGGGCTGAACCTGGGCAGAGCTTGCACGCTGAGCCGTCTCGATGATGTCGGTGCAGATGTCCGACTCAGGGCCCGGTTCGCCGATCTTGCCAATGAAGATGTGAATTCCACCAAAGGGGACCCAGTACCCATACTCAATTGAGCCGGCCTCGGGACTGCATCCTGCATCGTCGATGTAGAGCTTGCCGCGATGACTTTTAGTCATCCGGCCCACAGTGTATCCCTTGAGTCCTTTGAAGCTTCCCTTCAAGAACTCGAAACCATCGTGCGATAGCCCCACGGTGGGCGCCAATTGTAGTGGTTTTGTCACGGCATATGTCCTCGTGAAAGGACTTAGTCGTGGAGCCATCGCTACAGGTTAGCTTAAAGGGGTTTAAAGCGGACAAAGGACACGAGAGTTTATACTGGTTCGGCCCCTTACGATGAAGGTAAAATCCTACTCCAGTTGTGATGGAATTGCTAGGGTTTCGATGACCAGGGAGCGAATCCGCTTTGCCTGGCTCTCGAGTTGTTGTGTGTTGTCCCTAAACCGCCGCCGGGTCGCCCCTTTATATACATAGGTCGACGCCCGCTGGTTTATAGAGTCCCGAGGCCAGATCATAAACATGTCCGGCTCGGTTTCTACTCCTATCTTATCATACAAGCATACATCAATGTCGGTTTACATCTATAGGCTTTAACCTGCCTTTGGGACTTGGGCCTCCATGAAGCGCCATCCTTCATGTCTTCACGGGCTTCAAGTAAGGTAATCATCATGAGGATAACACGGCCTCTCCTGGCCGGTTTATGTCCAGTAGTAATATCCCCAACAGCCACCGCTTCTAATATGACAGTGCACGCTTTCACATGCCCCTTGTACTGGCCCTACCAAACAAATGGACAGTTCTTCTACTTCCAGTGCATACAATCTATGCTGCCAAGCATGCCCTCGGAAAGCCTCTACCGGCATTGATCGCCAACAACCTTTTTGTATCAACGGCATTTGGTTGCCTCAAGTACTCAGGGCCAAACACTACCACCACGGCCTTGTGGAAGTTGTACATTGACAGCAGACATGTGGACTCGTTCATGCGCACGTACTCATCCACAAGATCACCTGGAATTCCATATGCAAGCATGCGGATGGCCGCGGTGCATTTCTTATAAGAGGAGAATCCAAGCTTGCCAAGGGCATCCATTTTGCACTCGAAGAATGGGGCATGACCAACCACTCTCTCTTAGATACAATTGAACACATGCCTTGCCATACGAAAACGGCGACGGAATTTCTCCGATTTGAAGAGCGCGGTATTCTCAAAGTAATCGACATAGAGCATGGTGTGGCCTCTCTCTCTATTGCGCTTCAGGTTGGGAGCACAGCCAGGGACTGACCCCCTGTACCGAGGCAGCTGCTTTTCAATGTGGTCATCAACGAGCAGTGCAGCCACCACAAGATCTTCGTCATCCGAGGACGAATCATCCGATGAATAAATGAAGTGGTTGAAGAAAAAATCATCTCCACTGTCCATACCATTGTGGGCAAAGTGTCAAACACCTTGCGATCGTGGTGGCAAAGAGGCCGTGAAGATCACCTCAATGCAGCAGGGGCATTTGGCGGCCGGCTACAGGTTGCTCCGGAGCACCCGACGGAAGCTGCCGCGGTCGATAGGCGTCGCCGGCAGTCGTATCCCCTCTGGGACCGGATATGATGGCGACGGCCAAAACTCCTCCAAACAATGGCCAAAACTCCTACAAAGCGCGGGTGTGGTGGCGACCATGGCGAGACGTGGTTTGGTATGGACGGCCGGAGGGTGAGCAGTGAGGAGGTGATACGTCTCCAACATATCTATAATTTATGAAGTATTCATGCTATTATATTATCCATCTTAGATGTTTTATATGCATTTATATGCTATTTTATATGATTTTTGGGACTAACCTATTAACCTAGAGCCTAGTACCAGTTTCTGTTTTCCCCTTGTTTTTGAGTATTGCAGAAAAGGAATACCAAACGGAGTCCAATTGACGTGCCAATTTGTGATGATTTTTTATGGACCAAAAGAAGCCCCAGGAGTAAAAGAATTAGGCCAGAAGAGTCCCGAGCCATCCACGAGGGTGGGGGCGCGCCCCACCCCCTGGGCGTGGGCCCCTATCTCGTGGACGACTCGGAGACCCCCCTGACGTGAAACCAACGCCAAAAATTCCTATAAATATAGAAACCCCCAGAAAGTAACCTAGATCGGAACTTCCGCCGCCGCAAGCCTCTGTAGCCACGAGAAATCAATCTAGGCCCTCTCTGGCACCCTGCCGGAGGGGGCCATCATCACCGGAGGGCATGGAGGAGGATACCGGAGGGGCCATCATCACCATGAAGGCCAAGGACCCGAGGGGGGGCCTCTCCCCATCTAGGGGGGGCATGGAGGAGGAAGCACAAGGGGGAGAACCTCTCCTCCTCTCTCTCGGTGGCGCCGGAGTGCCATCGGGAGGGGAATCATCACCGCGGTGATCGTCTTCATCAACATCACCATCATCATCATCACCCTCATCTCTTTTATGCGGTCCACTCTCCCGCACCCTGCTGTAATCCCTACTTGAACATGGTGCTTTATGCCACATATTATGATCCAATGATGTGTTGCCATCCTATGATGTTTTGAGTACATATCCTTTGTCTTTGGGTTGATTGATGATCTAGATTGGTACGAGTTGTATGTTTTATTTTGGTGCTGTCATATTATGCCCTCCGTGTCACGTAAGCGTGAGGGATTCCCGCTGTAGGGTGTTGCAATACGTTCATGATTCGCTTATAGTGGGTTGCTTGAGTGACAGAAGTATAAACCCGAGTAAGGGGGTTGTTGCGTATGGGATAAAGGGGACTTGATGCTTTAATGCTATGGTTGGATTTTACCTTAATGATCTTTAGTACTTGTGAATGCTTGCTAGAGTTCCAACCATAAGTGCATATGATCCAAGAAGAGAAAGTGTGTTAGCTTATGCCTCTCCCTCATATGAAATTGCAATGACGACCACCGGTCTTGTTAACAATTGCCTAGACAATTCCACACACTGATCCATCATTATTCCACACTTGATATTTATAATATTTAGTAATATATTCTAACTTTATGATAACATCACCTACTTTTATATTTATCTCTCCGATACCATGCAAAGTTATCCTCTTCATACCCACAACGTAGTTTTATTTCTCGTTTCTAGTTGGAAGCAAATGTTCGGTGTATGTAGAGTCGTATCAGTGGCAGATAGGGCTTGAGAGAATATTGATCTTACCTTTCGCTCCTCGTGGGTTCGACACACCATACTTATCACTTCCACCATTGGGAATTGCTATGATGATTCCCTGCACTTGGGGATTATCAAGCTCTTTTTTGGCGCCGTTGCCGGGGAGCAATAGTGTGGGGTTGATATTCATGTGTATGCTTGTTTGCTTTCTTCACTAAGTAGATTTTGTTTTTCCTTTTTTTGTTTCTGTTTAGTTGTGGGTGAAACATACCAAAAAAATTAAAAGAATGAAAATACCAAAAAAATTACTTGTCTCTCATACCTAAAAAGTATTTTCAATAAGAGAAGTGATTGGAAGGTTATGCATTGGAGAAAGGAGGGTCGACCTTGAACACTTGTGTTCATGCTCATGGAAACAATGTAAAAAAAATTCATGGAAGCTTCTCTGAAAATAATTATCCCCTTGTATATATCCATTGTATTATAAAAAATAATGTGCCAAACCTTCGTTTTAGGATGATTAGATTGCTTGTTTACTTTGTGCAGTACAAAAACAGAAACTTTGGCTGTAGCGCGTGATTTTAAATTTTTTACTGGAAAGTCAAATGAGTCTGGAACTTTTTGCACATTACTTATGTACAAATGTTTTAAATTGTCATATTTTTTAGAATTTTTTGGAGTTACAGAAGTTTACTAAACTTCCAGATTAGTACAGACTGTCCTGTTTTTGACAGATTCTGTTTTCTATGAGTTGTTCGCTTATTTTGATGAATCTATGAACCATGGTGAAGTTGGAATATAGTAGATATAGTTCTAATATGAAATTGGAATAAGTTTGCAACAGTACCTAAAGGTAGTGATTTGCTTTATTTACACTAAGGGATCTCACAAAGTTTTTGTTAAAGTTTTGTGTGGATGAAGTGTTCGAAGATCGAGGAGCTATCAATATGAGAGGAATAAAGAGAGGCAAGAGCTCAAGCTTGGGGATGACCAAGGCACCCCAAGTAAATATTCTAAGGATACTCAAGCATCTAAACTTGGGGATGCCCCGGTTGGCATCCCATCTTTCTTCTTCAACAATTATCGGTATACCTCGGTTTTTGTTTTGTTCACATGATTTGTGTCCTTTGTGTTTTCTGTTTTTCCTTTAAGAACCATGCTAGTATGAGATAGCCCTTCCTTGATTTATATAATGCTTCATGTACTTCACTTATATCTTTTAAGTATGATCTTAGTCTGTTTTCTGAATTATCCATGCAATAAAAAATACCCCAAAAATAAAAGTTCTCCAAATGCCCTGAAATTTAAATATGATTTTTCTAGAATATTTGAGAATATCTGGCACTGAGAACACAGCAGGGGGAGCAAGCACCTGGCCACGAGGGTCCAGGGCGCGCCCACCCTCCTGGGCGTGCCCCCTGCCTCATGGGCCCACGGTGGCCCCCCTCCACTTATTCCAGCTACCACACACTCCTTCTTCCTCCCACAAACATC
Source organism: Triticum aestivum (assembly GCF_018294505.1). Taxonomy (NCBI): domain Eukaryota; kingdom Viridiplantae; phylum Streptophyta; class Magnoliopsida; order Poales; family Poaceae; genus Triticum; species Triticum aestivum. Next base: position 104,824,911 of record NC_057809.1, read on the forward strand.
ACTAACCAGCTCAAACCCGAGTCCAAGCTCATCTTGCTGCCATTTTCGATCTCCTTGCGCAAAGCTCCATTCACAAAACTGCTTTGGGGGATTGTTCTTTGGTATGTGACTCCTCCAATGGTCCAATTAGTTTTTGTTCAAGTGCTTTATTCATTGCAAAATTTTGCTGCTTAGGTGACCCTGTTCTTGATCTTGCATGTCAAATTTATATGATCAAAAGTAGTTTTAATGCATGATATATCCTCTAGGCACTTGTGGGAGTAGTTGCTATCAATTTTGTTGAGTTTGGTTCACTTTTATTTTGAAGTTACTAAAAATTTTATAAATTTTTCAGAGGAAGAAATATGTTTAGGAAAATGTACCAAGGTGGTCCTTCAAGAAAGCAAGGACCCAGGATCGCAATACGCGATGCCGATGATGAACCACCAAGGGAAGCTCATGTGCGGGCTTGTGAATGGCCGTCAGAGGACCTTATGGATCGAGGAGGAATCAAGGAAGAATTTAACGCGTATGTGCGTAATGCCGATCTTGAGAGCTTTGGGGCAGATAAGTGCCGCCAATACCACTATCTCACTGATTCCTTTGTGAGAAGGTTTGAATTTTCATCATCACGCAATTCTCAAATTGTCCTATTTGATCTTTATGAAAATTCTTATACTATGGACTTAGATGATTTTAATACCGCTTGCAAACTTCCACAATGGGGCAGCACTAGTGAGCCTCGCAAATATGAGTTTAGAGATTTTCTTGCTAGTATAACTGTGGGGGAATCTAGAGATATAACACAAGCTACCATAGGGAGCATTCATTTTCCTGCTATACATTATTTTGCTCTCTTCATAGGTAGGTGCATAAATGGTAAGGATGAAGCATGTCACATGTGTGTCCCTGACCTCAGTGTTCTCAGGAGCGCTGTTTTAGGAGATAAACAATACAACTTGGGGGCTATTGTTGCACATAGGTTGCATAATAATCGTATTCATGGATATTTCTTTGGTGGAATTTATGTAACCCGTCTAGCTAATTTTCTTGATATACCCATACGTGGGTATGATATTGAGTTGCCTCCTGTTTATTTAGATTATGAGGCTATGGTTCGTCATCAGTTTGTTGAGAGGAACGAGCAGTTTCTCCAGTACCGACTAATCTTTGACAGACGACGCACCTATCACGTCGCTCTCCATGTTCCTACTTTCTTTGACTTTCAGGAAAAAGGGAGATATGTCATAACCAGGGAAGAGGCGAACGAGTATGAGAGGAGGACTGAGGCAACTCGCCTCTACGCTGCAGCCCACGATGCAATAGCCACTGCATCTCAGTACGACCCCAACTACAACTTTGGACATCCGCCAGGCCAGCCGTGGCCATAGACCAACTTAGGCCAAAAGCCTAAGCTTGGGGGAGTATGTATTTCTCACTGACATTACATTCATGTTCACACACTCATGCTAGTTGTCGGTGCTCATACTTTTTCATTGTAATATCCATGCTAGTTTATTTCCCTTTTTATGCTTTCTTCTTGTGTGTTTGATAAACCTTAAGAAAAACCAAAAAAATTACTTGTAGCTTTTTAGCTAGTTTACTTTTCATGATGTAGTAGTAGTAATTAAAAACAAACCCAAAAAGATTTCTCGTTCTTCTTTTGCTTGTTGGGAGCTTTCCCGTGTAAATAGTTTTATTTCTTTTCTTGTTCTTTGGGGGTCGAGAGGAGAAGACCATGATTAAAATGTTGAGTGGCTCTCATATACATTATTGTTGATCTAACAAAGAGCCCATATTATCTCGTCTTCTCTCTTGAATTGAATGCTTGCAGATTCCAGCTTAGTCCAATGCACGTGCACTATTATTATCCATACTATTCGATCGTGCAAGTGAAAGGCAATAATGATGATTATATGATGAACTTATTGAGATGAGAAAAGCTGGTATGAACTCGACCTCCTTTTTTGTAAATATGATTAGTTCACCGTTCCTGATTCGGCCAATTATGAATAAACATGTTTGCAATGACAATTAGAGATTATAGTTGCTTATGCCATGCTTAATTAGCTAGGAGCGTATAACGGTTTACCTTGCGTGCCAACATGCTATTAAAATGGTTGTGATGTGGTATGATAGGGTGGTATCCTCTTCTGAATGATTCGAGTGGCTTGACTTGGCACATGTTCACGCATGTAGTTGAAACAAAATCAACATAGCCTCTACGATATTTATGTTCATGGTGCATTATATCCTACTCATGCTTGCATTCAGTGTTGATTAGTTTTAATGCATGTTCATGACTGTTGTCGCTCTCTAGCTGGTCGCTTCCCAGTCTTTTTCTAGCCTTCACTTGTACTAAGCGGGAATACTGCTTGTGCATCCAATTCCATAAACCCCAAAGTTATTCCATATGAGTCCACCATACCTACCTATATACGGTATCTACCTGCCGTTCCAAGTAAATCTGTATGTGCCAAACTCTAAACCTTCAAATAAACATTATGTTTGTATGCTCGAATAGCTCATGTATCAACTAGGGCTGTCTGTATCTTCCATGCTAGGTGGGTTATTCTCAAGAAACTCCGCTCCTCACTCACGAGAAAGTGGCTGGTCACCGGGATGCCCAGTCCCATGCGTTATGCAAATCAAATCAAAATAACTACAAACAAAACTCCCCCGGGACTCTTGTTAGTCGGAGGCACTCGTTGTTTCGAGCAAGCCATGGATTGATGCTTGTTGGTGGAGGGGGAGTATAAACTTTACCATTCTGTATGGGAACCGCCTATAATGTGTGTAGCTTCAAAGATATCGAGAACTCTCGGTTGTTATGTTGACAATGAAAGTATACCGCTCAAAATATTATTCATATCTATTTCAAAACCGAGCTCTGGCACCTCTACAAATCCCTGCTTCCCTCTGCGAAGGGCCTATCTATTTACTTTTCTGCTGAGTCATCATCCGCTTATTAAAAAGCACTAGTTGGAGAGCACCGCTATAATTTGCATTCATTACTGTTAGTTTACATTGAGTATGACTTGACTGGATCTCTTTTACCATGAATTACAATGTCTAGTCAATCCTTGATCTTTAAAGGTGCTCTGCATTTATGTTTTGCGGTCTCAGAAAGGGCTAGAGAGATACCATCTTGTCATATCATATGATGATTATTTCGAGAAAGTGTTGTCATCCGAGATTTATTATTATTGCTATCTAGTTGATTATGTCATTGATATGAGTAAACATGAGACCTAAATGTTATTGTGAATATGGTTAGTTCATAATCTTTGTTGAAAACTTGAATGCTGGCTTTACATATTTACAACAACAAGAGCAAATAGAGTTTGTAAAAAAATTTCTTTATCACTTTCAGTTTATCAACTGAATTGCTTGAGGACAAGCAAAGGTTTAAGCTTGGGGAGTTGATACGTCTCCGTCGTATCTACTTTTCCAAACACTTTTGCCCTTGTTTTGGACTCTAACTTGCATGATTTGAATGGAACTAACTCGGACTGACGCTGTTTTCAGCAGAATTTCCATGGCGATATTCTTGTGCAGAAATAAAAGTTCTCGGAATGACCTAAAATCAACGGACAATTATTTTGGAATATATAAAAAATACTGGAAGGAAGATCCACGTCAAGGGGCCTCCACCTGTCCACGAGGGTGGGGGCGCGCCCCGTGCCTCGTGGGCCCCCTGACGCTCCACCGACCTCAACCTTGACTCCATATATTCACTTCCGGGGAGGAAAAAACCAGAGAGAAGGATTCATCGTGTTTTACGATACGGAGCCGCCGCCAAGCCCTAAACTCTCTCGGAAGGGCTGATGTGGAGTCCGTTCGAGGCTCCATAGAGGGGAATCCGTCGCCATCGTCACCATCAACCTTCCTCCATCACCAATTTCATGATGCTCACCGCCGTGCATGAGTAATTCCATCGTTGGCTTGCTGGACGGTGATGGGTTGGATGAGATTTATCATGTAATCGTGTTAGTTTTGTTAGGGTTTGATCCCTAGTACCCACTATGTTCTGAGATTGATGTTGCTATGACTTTGCTATGCTTAATGCTTGTCACTAGGGCCCAAGTGCCATGATTTCAGATCTGAACCTATTATGTTTTCATCAATATACGAGAGTTCTTGATCCTATCTTGCAAGTCTATAGTCACCTACTATGTGTTATGATCCGGCAACCCCGAAGTGACAATAGTCGGGACCACTCCCTGTGATGACCGTAGTTTGAGGAGTTCATGTATTCACTTTGTGTTAATGCTTTGGTCCGGTACTCTATTAAAAGGAGGCCTTAATATCCCTTAGTTTCCAATAGGACCCCGCTGCCAGGGGAAGGTAGGACAAAAGATGTCATGCAAGTTCTTTTCCATAAGCACGTATGACTATATTCGGAATACATGCCTACATTACATTGATGAACTGGAGCTAGTTCTGTGTCACCCTAGGTTATGACTGTTACATGATCGATCGCATCCGGCATAATTCTCTATCACTGATCCATTGCCTACAAGCTTTCCATATATTGTTCTTCGCTTATTTACTTTTTCGTTGTTATTGTTATCATCACTATAAAACACCAAAAATATTACTTTTGCTACTGTTACCTTTTGCCACCATTACCACTATTATCATATTACTTTGCTACTAAACACTTTGCTGCAGATATTAAGTTTCCAGGTGTGGTTGAATTGACAACTCAGCTGCTAATACTTGAGAATATTCTTTGGCTCCCCTTGTGTCGAATCAATAAATTTGGGTTGAATACTCTACCCTCGAAAATTGTTGCGATCCCCTATACTTGTGGGTTATCATCGTTGTTTTGCTCAGCCTTCTTAAGGCAAACTTGTTTACTTATGTATGTACTCAGATGTTGTTGCTTCCGCTCACTTATGTATTCGACCCTTCGTGGTCGTGGCTTGTAATATAAATCTTTGTGTTTGGATTTGTGTCTAGAGTTGTGTTGTGATATCTTCCTGCGAGTCTATTATCTTGATCATGTGCATTTGCATGTATGATTAATGCACGACTAAATCGAGGGTGTCATAAGTTGGTATCAGAGCCAACTGCCTGTAGGAAGCCCCTTTCCAATTCCTTGGCCGAAGTTGAGTCTAGTATTTGAAAAACAATTTTACTAACATTGTTGTGTGGCTTACGGGCCCACATCACAAATGGTTGGGTTTAGGATATTTTATTCCTCGCCTTTACTCTGGGATTCTGATCTCTCTTCTATTCGGGTTAAAGATTCCAACTCTGACACTAGGTTCTCGTAACTACTTCCTCCCGGGGAGCCACTCATTCCATATGATAGCCTTATTCCCAAGAAGATTCTGAAGGTAATCTTCAATGTTTTGCCGAGACCCTTATGCCCACCGCCTTTGCAATTCCCTACCACCGATATATCCTTATGGCTACTGACATACACTTGCCGTTCATATAATCATTCCCCATTGCTCTTTGATACATCTTCGTTGTATCTATAATTTTTGATTGTTTCATGCCACTATTATACAACTTTCACATACTTTTGGCAACAATTTATATGATTTATTGGACTAACATATTGATCCAGTGCCCAGTGCCAGTTCATGTTTGTTGCATGTTTTTGTTTCGCAAAATATCCATATCAAACTTTTGGAATATATGTGAACTTTTGTAAGAAGAATCAACGCAAGACGGTGCTCGAGGGGCCCACTACCTATCAGGGCACGCCTGGGGGGCCATGAGCGCCCAGGTGGGTAGTGCGTGATATGTCTCCGTCGTATCTACTTTTCCAAACACTTTTGCCCTTGTTTTGGACTCTAACTTGCATGATTTGAATGAAACTAACCCGGACTGACGCTGTTTTCAGCAGAATTGCTATGGTGTCATTTATGTGCAGAAATAAAAGTTCTCGGAATGACCTGAAACTTCACGGAACAACTTTTCGGAAATAATAAAAAATCCTTGCAAAATATGAAGACCAGGGGCCCACCACCTGTCCACGAGGGTGGGGGGCGCGCCTGCCCCCCTAGGGCACGCCCCCTACCTCGTGGGCCCCATGGAGCTCATCCGACCTCAACTCCAACTCTATATATTTGGTTTCAGGGAGAAAAAATCAGAGAGAAGAAATCATCATGTTTTACGATACGGAGCCGCCGCCAAGCCCTAAAACCTCTCGGGAGGGCTGATCTGGAGTCTGTTCGGGGCTCCGGAGAGGGGAATCCGTCGCCATCGTCACCATCAACCATCCTCCATCACCAATTTCATGATGCTCACCATCGTGCGTGAGTAATTCCATCGTAGGCTTGCTGGACGGTGATGGGTTAGATGAGATCTATCATGTAATCGAGTTAGTTTTGTTAGGGTTTGATCCCTAGTATCCACTATGTTCTGAGATTGATGTTGCTATGACTTTGCTATGCTTAATGCTTGTCACTAGGGCCCGAGTGCCATGATTTCAGATCTGAACCTATTATGTTTTCATCAATATATGAGAGTTCTTGATCCTATCTTGCAAGTCTATAGTCACCTATTATGTGTTATGATCTGTTAACCCCAAAGTGACAATAATCGGGATACTTACCGGTGATGACCGTAGTTTGAGGAGTTCATGTATTCACTATGTGTTAATGCTTTGGTCCGGTACTCTATTAAAAGGAGGCCTTAATATCCCTTAGTTTCCGCTAGGACCCCGCTGCCATGGGAGGGTAGGACAAAAGATGTCATGCAAGTTCTTTTCCATAAGCACGTATGACTATATTCGGAATACATGCCTACATTACATTGATGAATTGGAGCTAGTTCTGTGTCACCCTATGTTATGATTGTTACATGATGAAACGCATCCGGCATAATTCTCCATCACCGATCCATTGCCTACGAGCTTTCCATATACTGTTCTTCGCTTATTTACTTTTCCGTTGCTATTGCTATCATCACTACAAAATACCAAAAACATTACTTTTGCTATCATTACCTTTTGCTACCGCTACCACCATTATCATATTACTTTGCTACTAAACACTTTGCTACAGATATTAAGTTTCTAGGTGTGGTTGAATTGACAACTTAGCTGCTAATACTTGAGAATATTCTTTGGCTCCCCTTGTGTCGAATCAATAAATTTGGGTTGAATACTCTACCCTCGAAAACTGTTGCAATCCCCTATACTTGTGAGTTATCAAGACTATTTTCTGGCGCCGTTGCCGGGGAACATAGCTCTATTCTTTGAGTCACTTGGGATTTATATCTGCTTATCATTATGAAGAACTTGAGAGATCCAAAAACCAGGATTTATCCCTCAACTACGAGGGGAGGTAAGGAACTGCCATCTAGCTCTGCACTTGATTCACCTTTTGTTTTGAGTAAGCTTGCGACACCTAAACCTGCTTCTGCTATTTGTTCTGATATGTCACATGTTATTGATGATGCCACTTCTGCTATGCATGGTACTTATGATGAAACTACTTCTATGCTTGATACTACTGTGCCACTTGGTGAATTTCTTGATGAACAACTTGCTAGGGTTAGAGAGAATGAAAATATTGAATCTGATAATATTGATGAAAGTGATGATGAAGACTCACCTGTTATTCCTGAGGGTTATGTTTTTGAAAAAGAAGCTGCTTTAGCTATTTTAGCTTGCAAAGATAGATACGAACTCAAATGGAAGCAGCAATCTCTTAATGCTAAGATGAAACCTTACCCTACTTTTGCTACTTCACCTATCTTTGTTACTGATAAGGATTAGGAATTCTCTGTTGATCCTGATATAATTACTTTGGTTGAATCTAATCCTTTTCATGGCTATGAATCTGAAACTGTTGTGGCACATCTTACTAAATTAAATGATATAGCCAACCTGTTCACTAATGATGAGAGAACTCGCTACTTTTATATCCTTAAAATATTTTTGTTCTCATTAAAGGGTGACGCTAAGATATGGTTTAATTCTCTTGATCATGGTTGTGTGTCTAGTCCCCAGGATATGATTTATTACTTCTCTGCTAAATATTTCCCTGCTCATAAGAAACAAGCTGCTTTAAGGGATATATATATTTTTGTGCAAATTGAAGAAGAGAGTCTCCAACAAGCTTGGGGGGGCTTCTCCAATTACTTAATGCTTTGCCTGATCATCCTCCAGAAGATATGCAAGAGGCAAAGAAATCTATGAAAGAAAAGGGTATTAAAGCTGAAGATGTTAAGAATTTACCTCCTATTGAAGAAATACACGGTCTTAATTTACCGCTTGTTGAAGAAACATATGATCTTAATCCATTACCTATTGAAAAAACTCATGGTCTTGATAACCCGACACGGGTAGTAAAGGTAAATTCTCTCTATAGATATGATAAAGCTGAAATCCCGTTTACTAAGTTTGCTAGCCCATGCTTAGATGAGTTTCATAAATTTATGGCTAAGCAAGAACATTTTAGTGCTTATTTTGGTAGACAATTGAAATACAATTCTAATGTGCTTGAACACTTGGGTGATTATATGGCTAATGTCAAAGGTGAACTTAAACTTATTAGTAAACATGCTTCTATGGTTACCACTCAAGTAGAACAAGTACTTAAAGCTCAAAATGACTTGCTCAATGAATTGAATAGTAAGAATAATGATAATGTTGTTAGAGTTATGACTAGAGGTGGTAAAATGACTCAGGAACCTTTGTATCCTGAAGGCCATCCTAAGAGAATTGAGCAAGATTCTTAGAGAAATAATATAGATGCACCTAGTCCTTCTAAAAGGAAGAAAAAGAAAAATGATAGGACTTTGCATGCTTCTAGTGAACCTATTGCTCAATCACTTGAGAATCCAAATGATATTTCTATTTCTGATGCTGAAACGCAATCTGGTAATGAACCTGAAACTAGCGATAATGTTAATGATAATGTTCATGATGATGCTCAACCTAGTAATGATAATGATATAGATATTGAACCTGCTATTGATCTTGATAACACACAATCAAAGAATCAACGTTATGATAAGAAAGACTTTGTTGCTAGGAAACACGGTAAGGAAAGAGAGCCTTGGGTTCAGAAACCCATGCCTTTTCCTTCCAAACCATCCAAGAAAAAGGATGATGAGGATTTTGAGCGCTTTGCTAAAATGATTAGACCTATCTTTTTGCGTATGCGATTAACTGATATGCTTAAAATGAATCCTTATGCTAAGCACATGAAAGATATTGTTACTAATAAAAGAAAGATACCGGAAGCTGAAATTTCCACCATGCTTGCTAATTTTACTTTTGAGGGTGGAATACCAAAGAAACTTGGAGATCCAGGAGTACCCACTATACCATGCTCCATTAAAAGAAACTATGTTAAAACTGCTTTATGTGATCTTGGCGCCGGTGTTAGTGTTATGCCTCTCTCTTTATATCGTAGACTTGATTTGAATAAGTTAACACCTACTGAAATATCTTTGCAAATGGCTGATAAATCAACTGCTATACCTGTCGGTATTTGTGAGGATGTGCCTGTTGTAGTTGCAAATGTTACTATTTTAACAGACTTTGTTATTCTTGATATTCCCGAGGACGATAGTATGTCTATTATTCTTGGAAGACCCTTTTTGAATACTGCAGGGACCGTTATTGATTGCACTAAAGGCGATGTCACTTTTCATGTTAATGGTAATGAGCATACGGTACACTTTCCGAGGAAACAACCTCAAGTTCATAGTATCAACTCTATTGGAAAAATTCCATCGATTATATTTGGAGGTTTTGAATTTCCTCTTCCTACTGTCAAGAAGAAATATGATATTCTTATTATTGGGGATGTGCATATCCCCGTTGAGGTAACATTGTGTTATTCGAAATTTCTCCGGTTCCATGTTATTCGGAATGAGTTCGTTAACAAGACTTGATCAACCTTGTTAGTGGATTCCTTTTGATGAGCATGAGATGGATGAAACTAGAAGGCACAACCTTCTGTACCCTCCTTTTACTTTCTGTTATTTATATTAAATAAAGTAAAAATAGTCTTCTCCTGTCTGTTATCTGATTTATCCGTGCAATATAAAAATACCCCGAAAATAAAAGTTCTCCGAATGCCCTGAAATTTAAATATGATTTTTCTGAAATGTTTGAGAATATTTGGCACCAAGAACACAGCACGGGAGGCATCCACCTGGCCACGAGGGTGGAGGGCGCGCCCTCCTGCCTCGTGGGCCCATGGTGGCCCTCCTCCACTTATTCCTGCATCCACACACTTCTTCTTCCTCCCACAAACACGAATATCCAGCTCAAACCCGAGTCCAAGCTCATTTTGCTGCCATTTTCAATGTCCTTGCTCAAAGCACATCTCACAAAACTGCTTGGGGAGATTGTTCCTTGGTATGTGACTCCTCCATTGGTCCAATTAGTTTTTGTTCTAGTGCTTTATTCATTGCAAATTTGTGCTGCTTAGGTGACCCTGTTCTTGAGCTTGCATGTCAAATTTATATGGTCAAAAGTAGTTTTGATGCATGATATAAGCTCTAGGCACTTGTAGGAGTAGTTGCTATCAATTTTCTTGAGTTTGGTTTACTTTTATTTTAAAGTTACTAAAAATTTCAGAAATATTTCAGAGGAAGAAATATGCTTAGGAAAATGTACCAAGGTGGTTCTTCAAGGAAGCAAGGACCCAGGCTTGCAGTGCGTGATGCTGATGAAGAGCCACCAAGAGACGCTCCAGTGCGTCCTTGTGAATGGCCTTCGGAAAACTTTATGGATCAAGCGGGAATTAAGGAATAATTTAACGCATATTTGCGTAACGCTGACCTTGTTAGCTTCGAGGAAGAGAAGTGCAGCTAGTATCACTATCTCACTAGTTCCTTTGTGAGGAGGTTTGAATTTTCATCTTCACGTAATTCTCCAACTGTCATGTTTGATCTTTATGAAAATTCTTACACAATGGACTTAGAGGATTTTACCACTGCTTGCAAACTTCCACAATGGGGTAGTGTCAGGGAACCTCGCAAATCTGAATTTCGAGATTTTCTTGCTAGTATAACTGTGGCGGAATCTAGAGATATTACACAAGCTACCATAGGAAGCATTCATTTTCCTGCTATACATTATTTTGCTCTCTTCATGCAATAATAGTAAAGATGAAGCATGTCACATGTGTGTCCCTGACCTCAGTATTCTTAGGAGTGCTGTGTTGGGAGATAAATCTTATAATTTGGGAGCCATTGTTGCATGTAGGTTGCATCTGAATAGATTTAATGGAGATTTCTTTGGTGGAATTTATGCAACCCGCTTAGCTGATTTTTTTGGTGTAACTGTACGTAATGATGATATTGAATTACCTCCTGCTTACCTAGACTTTAATGCTATGGTTCACCACCAGTTTGTCGAGAGAAATGAATCACCTCTCCAGTATCGTTTAATCTTTAACAGACGTCGTGTTGTCCGCATTATTCTCACTGCTCCTGCCTTCTTTGATTATCAGGCAAAAGGAAGATATGTTATTACCAGAGAGGAGGAGTAAGAGAGGACGGCGGAGGCCGCTCGTCGCCATGCTGCAGCTCAGGAGGCGATAGCCGCAGCATCGCAGTATGACCCCAACTATTATTATGGATATCTGCGAGGCCAACCGTGGTCATAGACCAACTTAGGACAAAAGCCTAAGCTTGGGGGAGTACGTATTTCTCACCGACATTATATTCATGTTCACACACTCATTGCTAGATGTCGGTGCTCATACTTTTTCATTGTATCATCAATGCTAGTTTATTTCCTTTTTATGCTTTCTTCTTGTGTGTTTAATAAACCTTAAAAAAAATTAGTTGTAGCTTTTAATTAGTTTACTTTCCATGCTTGTAGTAGTAATTAAAAAGAAAACCAAAAATATTTCATGTTCTTCTTTTGCTTGTTGGGAGCTTTCCCATGTAAATAGTTTTATTTCTTTTCTTTGGGGGTCGATAGGAGAAGACCATAATTAAATTGTTGAAGTATCTCTTATATGCATTATTGTTGATCTGACAAAAGAGCCCATATTGCCTTGTCTTCTCCTGTTTATTGAATGCTTGCAGATTCCAGCTCAGTCCAATGCACGTGCACTATTATTATTACCCACATCGTTCGGTCGTGCAAGTGAAAGGCAATTATGACGATATATGATGGACTGACTGAGATGAGAAAAGCTGGTATGAACTCGACCTCTCTTGTTTTTGTATATATGATTAGTTCATCGTTCCTGATTCAGCCTATGATGAATAAACATGTTTGCGATGACAATTAGAGATCATAGTTTCTTGTGTCATGCTTAATTAGGTAGGAGCTTATAATGGTTTACCTTGCGTGCCAACATGTTATTAAAATGGTTGTGATGTGGTATGATAGGGTGGTATCCTCCTCTGAATGATTTAAGTGACTTGATTTGGCGCATGTTCACGCATGTAGTTGAAACAAAATCAACATAGCCTTCACGATATTTATGTTCATGGTGGATTATATTCTACTCATGCTTGCATTCGGTGTTGATTAATTTTAATGCATGTTCATGACTGTTGTCGTTCTCTAGCTAGTCGCTTCCCAGTCTTTTGCTAGCCTTCACCTGTACTAAGCGGGAATACTGCTTGTGCATCCAACTCCATAAACCCCAAAGTTATTCCATATGAGTCCACCATACCTACCTATATACGGTATCTACCTGCCGTTCCAAGTAAATTTGTATGTGCCAAACTCTAAACCTTCAAATAAATATCCTGTTTTGTATGCTCGAATAGCTCATGTATCAACTAGGGCTGTCCATATCTTCCATGTTAGGCGGGTTATTCTCAAGAGGAGTGGACTCTGCTCCTCACTCACGAGAAAGTGGATGGTCACCGGGATGCCCAGTCCCATGCTCTATGCAAATCAAATCAAGATAAGTGCAAACAAAACCCCCCGGGACTCTTGTTAGTTGGAGGCCCTCGTTGTTTCGAGCAAGCCATGGATTGATGCTTGTTGGTGGAGGGGGAGTATAAACTTTACCATTCTGTTTGGGAACCGCCTACAATGTGTGTAGCATGGAAGATATTGCCATCTCTTGGTTGTTATGTTGACAATGAAAGTATACCGCTCAAAATATTATTCATCTCTATTTCAAAACCGAGCTCTGGCACCTCTACAAATCCCTGCTTCCCTCTGCGAAGGGCCTATCTATTTACTTTTATGCTGAGTCATCATCCTCTTATTAAAAAGTACTAGTTGGAGAGCACCGCTGTCATTTGCATTCATTACAATTAGTTTACATTGAGTATGACTTGACTGGATCTCTTTTACCATGAATTACAATGTCTAGTCAATCCTTGATCTTTAAAGGTGCTCTGCATTTATGTTTTGCGGTCTCAGAAAAGGCTAGCGAGATACCATCTTGTTATATCATATTATGATTGTTTTGAGAAAGTGTTGTCATCCGAGATTTATTATTATTGCTCGCTAGTTGATTATGTCATTGATATGAGTAAACATGAGACCTAGGCGTTATTGTAAATGTGGTTAGTCATAATCTTTGCTGAAAACTTGAACGCTGGCTTACATATTTATAACAACAAGAGCAAACAGAGTTTGTAAAAGTTTTTCTTTATCACTTTCAGTTTATCCACTGAATTGCTTGAGGACAAGCAAAGGTCTAAGCTTGGGGGAGTTGATACGTCTCCGTCGTATCTACTTTTCCAAACACTTTTGCCCTTGTTTTGGACTCTAACTTGCATGATTTGAATGGAACGAACCCGGACTGACGCTGTTTTCAGCAGAATTGCTATGGTGTTATTTATGTGCAGAAACAAAAGTTCTCGGAATGACCTGAAACTTCACGGAACAACTTTTCGGAAATAATAAAAAATCCCTGCAAAAGATAAAGACCAGGGGGCCCACCACCTGTCCACGAGGGTGGGGGGCACGCCTGCCCCCCTAGGGCGCGCCCCTACCTCGTGGGACCCCGGAGCTCCTCCGACCTCCACTCCAAGTCTATATATTTGGTTTCGGGGAGAAAAAAATCAGAGAGAAGAAATCATCGCGTTTAACGATACGGAGCCACCGCTAAGCCCTAAAACCTCTTGGGAGGGCTGATCTGGAGTCCGTTTGGGGCTCCGGAAAGGGGAATTCGTCGCCACCGTCATCATCAACCATCCTCCATCACCAATTTCATGATGCTCACCGCCGTGCGTGAGTAATTCCATCGTAGGCCTGCTGGACGGTGATGGGTTGGATGAGATCTATCATGTACTCGAGTTAGTTTTGTTAGGGTTTGATCCCTAGTATCCACTATGTTCTGAGATTGATGTAGCTATGACTTTGCTATGCTTAATGCTTGTCACTAGGGCCCGAGTGCATGATTTCAGATCTGAACCTATTATGTTTTCATCAATATATGAGAGTTCTTGATCCTATCTTGCAAGTCTATAGTCACCTATTATGTGTTATGATCCGTTAACCCCGAAGTGACAATAATCGGGATACTTACCGGTGATGACCGTAGTTTGAGGAGTTCATGTATTCACTATGTGTTAATGCTTTGGTCCGGTACTCTATTAAAAGGAGGCCTTAATATCCCTTAGTTTTCGCTAGGACCCCGCTGCCACGGGAGGGTAGAACAAAAGATGTCATGCAAGTTCTTTTCCATAAGCACGTATGACTATATTCGGAATACATGCCTACATTACATTGATGAATTGGAGCTAGTTATGTGTCACCTATGTTATGATTGTTACATGATGAACCGCATCCGGCGTAATTCTCCTTCACCGATCCATTGCCTACGAGCTTTCCATATACTGTTCTTCGCTTATTTACTTTTCCGTTGCTATTGCTATAATCACTACAAAATACCAAAAACATTACTTTTGCTATCATTACCTTTTGCTACCGCTACCACCACTATCATATTACTTTGCTACTAAACACTTTGCTGCAGATATTAAGTTTCTAGGTGTGGTTGAATTGATAACTTAGCTGCTAATACTTGAGAATATTCTTTGGCTCCCTTGTGTCGAATCAATAAATTTGGGTTGAATACTCTACCCTCGAAAACTGTTGCGACCCCCTATACTTGTGGGTTATCAGTGCGCACCTCGTAAGGCGGTTGTTGCCCTTCTTTCACCGCAAGAAAGATAATTTATGGATTAAAAACCCCTCAAAATTTAAGCCCAATCGGAGTTATGAATCTCCGGTAATTAAAGAAACGGTGAAGGGCCAGAAAACATGAATGCAAAAATAGAAGAGAACAGAGAGAGAGAGAGAGAGAGAGAGAGAGAGATCCAATCTAGGAGGGGCTCCTGCCCCTCCGTCGCCATGGCGGCCATGGACCAGAGCGGGAACTCTCCTCCCATCTAGGATGGAGGCCAAGGAAGAAGAAGAAGGAGGGGGCTCTCTCCCCCTCTCTCCTAGTGTCGCCAGAATGCCGCCGGGGCAATCATCGTGACGGCGATCTAGACCAACAACTTTGCCGCCGTCATCACCAACTCTCTCCCCCTCTATGCAGCAGTGTAACAGCTCTTCTCCCTGCTGTAATCTCTACTTAAACATGGTGCTTAATGCTATATATTATTATCCAATGATGTATGGCCATCCTATGATGTTTGAGTAGATTCATTTTATCCTATGGGTTGATTAATGATCATGACTGGTTTGAGTTGTATGTTTTATTTTGGTGTTGTCCTATGGTGCTCTCTGTGCCACATAAGCATGGGGATTCCCATTGTAGGGTGTTGCAATACGGTCATGATTCTCTTATGGTGGGTGGCAAGAGTGACAAAAGCTTATACCCGAGTAAGTGGGTTGTTGTGTATGGGATAAAGAGGACTTGATACTGAATGCTATGGTTGGGCTTTACTTGTAGTTGCGGATGCGTGATAGAGTTCCAATCATAAGTGCACATGATCCAAGTATGGAAAATATGTTAGCTCATGCCTCTCCCTCAAATAAATGGACCTATGAGCTCCTCCTTCCTTTCTCTATTTCTTCTCCTCCCCCACTCATCTCTCTACGTTGCCTCCATAGGACGCCAGGTCCCCGAGGTCACCTCATGGAGCACCACCACCGCATCTCCACCGGTCCGTCGGGTCCCGGCCATCCCCGTCGTTGTCGAACCTCCTCAGCTCACTGGAGCCCCAAGGCCCCGCGCCTAGTCCCGCTGCCAACGCCTCCTGTATCGCGCCTGTATCAGACCCCTCCCCAAGCCTCGCCCTGCGTCCCCGCTACTGCTTGCAGCGTTGACCAGAGCCACGTTCCGATCGAGCGAGACCAGCGCCAGCGCGTTGGCGTCCTCTGCTGAGCCAGGCCTTGGTCCGTGGTGAGGCCACACCCAGCGCCTCCTTTTTTACTGTAGGTCCTGCTCCAGTTTCAGTTTTGGCTGGCGTAATTCTTTTTCCGAGTGGGCAATTTTAGCCATTATCGAGAGAACTGCAGTTTTAAAGAAAACAACCTAGAGCTCATGCATTTAATATCTCACAAAGCGTGCATCGAAATTAACAAACTATATATGTAAAATGCTTAGAATTTCATCTAGTTTCATAATTTACAACTTTCATCCATGATAAAAATGTTTAAAACTGCTCTTGGCATTAATTTGCACAAATGACATGTTAAAATGATTTATTTCATAACTAAATAACCATAGCTCCGAATTAAACAAACTTTATATGTAAATGGGTTAGAAAAATGTATAGATTAACATGGCGCACTTTATTTTGCTTTTTAACAACAATAAAATATGGTTTAGGGAAGAACAGTATGAAATTCGAAAAATGCATATGAGGATTTTCCGGAATTGTTGTTTGTTGTACCGACCTTATTTAAACTTGCCTAGATAGGTAGTTTTATTACGCCTCACCTCTTGTCATGTTAACCAACCTTTAATTATTGGGTACAATGACGGGAGAGAACTAAATAATTGAATGTGGTGTTCCGTCAATATGCATTGCATATTGAGCTTCACTTAATTTGTAGTATTGTTTGTTGCACTTTGCCATGCCATGACTCATTAAACCAGACATGCATCGTACTTGATTGTGCATCATCCCATGATTATGCTTTTTGGTTTACCATGTTGTTTGCTTCTTTCCAGTTGTGCTCCTTCTCGATAGTTCCGGTTATGTTGCGATTGTGAGGATTCGTTCGACTATGCCCGTTCATCATCTTCATGGATTCGGTCTTATTCCTAGCGGGATTTCAAGCAAGATGACATGGATATCACTACTATCTTTGCTTGCTAGTTGTCTTGATGCTATCGCTATGTCGCACTACCGACCACTCGTTTGTCAAGCCTCCCAAATTGCCATGATAAGCCTCAAACCTTTCCACCATCCCAGCAAACCGTTGTTTGGCTATGTTAGCGCTTTGCTCGGCCCCTCTTATAGCGTTGCTAGTTGCAGGTGCAGTTGCAGGTTGTTCCATGTTGGGACATGGATATCATGGGACATCACAATATCTCTTATTTAATTAATGCATCTATATATTGCTAAAGGGTGAAAGGCTCGGCCTTTTGCTTGGTGTTTTGTTCCACTCTTGCCGCCCTAGTTTCCGTCATACCGGTGTTATGTTCCTTGATTTGCGTTCCTTACACAGTCGGGGTTTATGGGCCCCCCTTGACAGTTCACTTTGAATAAAACTCTTCCAACAAGGCCCAACTTTGGTTTTACCATTTTCTAATAATAACTAAAAGTTGCATAGGGACCGGCTAGCACCCAAGGATAATTAATCAACAACTCAGGCTAGTGCTCCTCATGAGTGTTGGTCCAAACCAGGGTAACCTATGAGGTCACCACGGGGAAACGCGAGGATTGGATTTACTCGTAGCTTGACCCATCCAATCGTGGCCTGAGACGAGATACACGCGGCTCCTATCGGGGTGACGGCACATTGGGAGGTCTTGACAGTTTTGTTTTACCATTGTCGAAATGTCTTGTGCACCGGGATTCTGAGCTTGATCGGGTTGTCCTGAGATGGAGGTTTTTCCTCCGTGAATCGTGAGAGTTGATGATGGACTAAGTGGGACACCCCTGCAGGGTTAAATCTTTTTGAGAGTCGTGCCCACGGTTATGGGCGACTTGGAAATTTATAATATTCGGTTGTAGAGAACTTGACACTAAACTTCAAATAAAATACACCAACCGTGTGCGTAACCATGATCATCTCTTTTCAAGGGAGTTCAAGAAGAGAACACAGTGGGGTTATATTTGACTCATAAGTACTTCAGGATCACTTCTTGATCATTACTAGTTTGCGACCATTATGCATAGTTTACTCTTCTTACTCCTGTACTCATAATTTAGGCACCATACAATGCTGAGTGCTTGTTGTAACCTCACCACTTATCCATTTCATACCCATTAAGCTTTGCTAGTCTTGATACCCATGATAATGGGATTGCTGAGTCCTCGTGGCTCGCAGATTACTACAACAATAGGTGCAGGTACATGTAAAGCGATGCTTTGACGTGAGAGCGATGCTTGCTTGTTTGAAGTTCTTCTTCTGCTTCTTCTTATCAAGGGATAGGTTCCGGGTCGGGAGCCTAGGTGTTGTTCTTTTTTTTTTGGTTTCATCCGTAGTTGGATCCTGCTCTTATGTATGATGATTGTTATGTCTTGATGTATTGATGTATTCTTGCTGTAGCTTGTGGTGAGTGTATGCCTTTATCTGGTATTCTCATCTATTCAATACATGGTATGTTGTAATGATATCCACCTTGCCATGCGCTCGAAATGCGTTTGTGCCCCAATCCTGAATTCATCACGTGATTGGAGCAGAATAGCATCTTGGGCGCTACACTTACCATCTGAATACTGGTGCGGACGAGAGCTGAATCAAGGATTGAATAAGCAATTAGATGCCGTTCACAAGTTGAAGGGGGCAATTAGTCATCCGTGCCGCATGAGGCCTAATAAGTTTTGGATTTGAAGATTGTGATAACAGTACAACCACATGCTATACGGGCACTAGCTTGGTCAACTAAGCTAGTCAGCCTTAGGTGTCGATGTCGCTGTACCTCAAATGTGGTAGTTGCCCTGCGGGGAATATCCTCGGCACAGATGGGGTGACCAGTTTGGGGACATACTCTCAGTTCCGTGCGCCAGACCCAATGGGCATGTCATATCTTTGGGGGATCTAGTCCAAAGACCTCATCACAATCTCCCTGCAGGTACACCAAATGGTGTTCTATACCAGCGGCCACAGGTGGCATCAAGAAGGATTGTATCATGTGGGTAAAGTGTATGACCTTTGCAAAGTGTAAAACTATTTGAATAATCGTGTCCACAGTCATGGACGACACATGAATCTTTTTTGACATACATGACATGTGTTGCTTACTCCCTATTTTCCCCTATTCTTGAACCTATGAAGGATGTGAGTTGATCAAGGATCCTCACTTTCATGGAAGTTATTCTGGCGATAAAATATGTTTTCATTTAAAATTGCTTTTATCCAACTACTTTATTTGTCAAAGAAAATTAGCTTTATGCAAATGGGCCATACGACCTTCCTTTGAAGCCACATGTAGATATTGGGACCTTCCCGGAGGTAGGCATGTTGAGTACTTAATGTACTCATGGCAATACTTCTGTTGAACAATAAAGATCTATGAAAATGAGGGCATCGACTAGCGACTATTATGATGATCTTGAGGAGTTAGGTCACATTGACTACGTCGACTACATGTGGCTGAGATGGAGTGGCTACGTATTTTTATATTCCGTTGTGTTTTTTATTGTAATAAATGTCATGAGACATTCCACTATGTATGTCTTATGGCAAGAGTTTTTAAATTTATACTTGTTTTAAATGTTCTGCAATGACACAATTTCGTTGTGTTGTCAAGTTGACCTTGGATTGACAAATATACACATGAGGGTTTGGAAATAATTTCCGAGTTCTTATAAAAGTGGTATCAGATCCGACGTTGATCTACTAACCTGGCCATAGTTACAAATGGAAAGCCTTATGACTTATTTTGCAAAATATTTTTTTTATATTTTTTTATTTCGCTCCTATATTCTCTTGTTAAAATTGTTTACCAATTCTCTTCTTATTCAAATATGTAGATGGTGATATCATCCTCATGCCGAATTTAACAGTTTGGCAACCTCAGTCGTTAGTTTCAGGACATGTTCACATGCTTGGGCTTCAACAAGGATCTAGAGGTTTCCGCACACTCCTACCGCATGATCAGGGGCAAGGAATGTTTGAAAGTCAAGTTGGTGTTGTATCCGTGGATGGAACAAAGCAGCGCTTACCAATTCACAGACGATGGAGAAGACTTCCTGGATGTTGTCATTCGAGTTGTTCATCAGGCAATGCATCAGATAGTCAGACTTCATCAGGATGAGCTGAAGCACACCCCGTTTCGGTACTACACTTTTCATATCGGGGACGAAGTAGTTTAGTAGAGCTTGGAGTAGATGGAGGAGGTTGATCCCACATTCATTCATAGGGATTCACTTATCTTTGGACTTGTGCAAAACCTTGCTATTACTATAACTATGCTGGAAGAGAACCGTCGGCGAGTTTTACCAGGAGCATGTGGAGACACTTGGGGAGAGGTTTGTGGAGACGAACACTTCCTTACCTGCTGCCCATGAAGCACAGGAGGCTGCTGAGGCAGTTGCAGAGCAGGGTATCATCACGACGAACGATATGCTTTCCATGGAGACGGTGACCAGCAGGACATGCCACCAGAGGACCGTACACCTCCTCCACGACAGAGGCTTCATCCACACATCAAGGTTACGCTAACGAAGGAGAGCGCCCCAGTGAAGAAGTGTCACCTGACACGTCGCGCCATTGCACCTTCAGCACCGCCCGCATTTCTAGCGCCACCAACTAATGAGCAGCAGCTCGACAACACCATGGAGGAGGAGACTGAGTCCGAGGAGAGAGTTCGTGCTATGCCAGAGGGGATAGCACCACCACCGTTCGAGCTTCGCTTCGCTTTGCACCAGCACCTACCCACCCGTATGATGGATCAGAGCAGCATGGATATCTTAGCGAGTAGATGGTCTATAGGAACCATGAGTGATATCTATGATGATGCAAGTGAACGTTAGTTTTTTTCATGTTTGTTATGTCCATGGTAGACTATACCGATATATGTGGTATAGGAAACAAGAAACTGAACTCCAAATAAAAATCCAATTAAAACACTCGATCACACAAGTAGTAGATAACGTTCACTCGCATCATCATAGATAGCACTCATAGTTCCTATAGACCATCTACTTGCTACGATATCCATGCTGCTCTGGTCAATCTTACGAGTGGGTAGGTGCTGATGAAAAGCGAAGCTCAAATGGTGGTGATGATGTCCCCTTTGGCATAGCAGGAACTCTCTCCTCAGGCCCAGTCTCCTCCTCCTCGATGTCGTCGAGCTGCTGCTCACAAGTCGGTGGCGCTAGAAGTGCGGGCAATGCTGAAGATGTAATGGAGCGACATGTCAGGCGACGGTTCTTCGCTAGGGCGCTCTTCTTCATTCGCGTAACCTTGCTGCATGGATTAAGCCTCTGTCATGGAGGAGGTGTATGGTCCTCTGGTGGCATCTCCTGCTGGTCACCTTCTCCATGGCAAGCATAGCATTCATCGTGATGATACCCTGCTCTGCAACTGCCTCAGCGGCCTCCTGTGCTTCATGGGCAACAAATAAGGAAGTGTTCGCCTCCACAAACCTCTCCTCAAGTGTCTCCACATGCTCCTAATAAAACTCTAAGCACTAACGGTTCTCTTCCAGCATAGTCGTAATAATAGCAAGGTTTTGCACAAATCCAAAGATAAGTGAAGCAATACGAATGATTGTGGGATTAACCTCCTCCATATACTCCAAGCTCTGTTGAACTACTCTATTCCCGATACGAAAAGTGTAGTGCCAAAACATGGTCTGCTTTAGCTCGTCCTGATGAAGTTCGGCTATCTGATGCATCGCCTGATGAACAACTCGAATGACAGCATCCAGGAAGTCCTCTCCATCGTCTGTGAATTGATAATCGCTGGTCTGTTCCATCATCGTATACAACACCAACTTGACTTTGAAACATTCCTCGCCCCCGATCATGCGGTAGAAGTGTTCGAAAACCTCTAGATCCTTGTTGAAGCCCAAGCATGTGAGCATGTCCCGAAACTAACAACCAAAGTTGCCAAACTGTTAAATCCGGCATGAGGATGATATCACCATCTACATATTTCAGTAAAAGAATTAGTAAACAATTTCAACAAGAGAATATAGGAGCGAAATACTAAAAAATATAAAACAATATTTTGCAAAATAAGTCCTAAGGCCTTCCATTTCTAACTATGGCCACGTTACTAGGTCGTCGTCCGCTCTGATGCCACTTCTATGAAAACTCAGAAATTATTCCCAAACCATGCTCTGTATATTTGTCAATCTAGGATAAACTTAACAACACAACAAAATGATATCATTGCAGAGCATTTAAAATAAGTATAAGTTTAATAGCTCTTGCCACAAGGCATACATAGTGGAATGTCTCATTATATTTATTACAATCAGAAACACAACAAAATATAAAAATACATAGGGACTTCATCTCAGCCACAGGCAGTTCACGTAGTCAACGTGACCTAATTCCTCAAGGTCATCATAATAGTCATAGTCGATGCCCTCGTTTTCGTAGATCTCTATTGTTCAACAAAACTATTGCCATGAGTACATTAAATCTCAACATGCATGCCTCCCTCGGGGAAGGACCCAATATCTACATGTGGCTTCAAAGGAATATTGTATGGCTCATTTGCATAAAAGCTAATTTTGTTGACAAATAAAGTAGTTGGATAAAAGCAATTTTAGATGAAAACATGTTTTTCACCAAAATAACTTTCATCAAAGTGAGGCTCCTCGATCAACTCACATCCTTCATAGGTTCAAGAATAGGGGCAAAGAGGGAGTAAGCAAGACAGGTCATGTATGTCAAGACCATGACCGTGGCCACGGTTATTCGAATAGTTTTACCCTCAACAAAGGTCATGCACTTTACCCACACGACACAATCCCATCTTGATGCCACCAGTGGCTGCTGGTATAGAACACCATTTGGTGTACCGGCAGGGAGATTGTGACGAGATCTTTGGACTAGATCTCACAAAGATGTGACAGGCCCATCAGGTCTGGTGCACAAAACTGAGAGTATGTCCCCAAAATGATCCCCCATCTGTGCCGAGGATAGTCCTTGCAGGGCAGCTACCCCATTTGCGGTACGGCGTCATCAACACGTAAGGCTAACTAACTTACTTGACCAACCAAGCCAGTGCCCATATAGCATGTGGTTGTACTACTATCACAATCTTCCAATCCAAAACTTATTAGGCCTCATGCGGAACGGACGACTGAGTGCCCCCTTCAACTTGTGAAGGACAGCCAATCGCTCTTCAATTCTTGATTCAGTTGTCGCCCGTACGAGTATTCAGATGGTAAGTTTCACATAGAGTAGAAGAGAATAGAGAAGGTCAACAAGGTCCAACTGGCCTAGCCCAGCGATAATTTTCAACTGTCAATGACTCAAAGGTCATTCAACAAAACACATATAGGGTGGTAAGCATGGCTAAGAATTTCTACTCTATCAAAATACTATACACTTCTATTCAGGTGTCAAGTAAATAGGCGACAATCGGATCAAGGTAATGTGTCAATCAACACGCTAGCTACGAGAACTAAAATAGAATGCATATAATAACCATAAAACATAATGCAGTTTGGCAAAACGTAGGATAAGTATGATCAAAGAAGGAGGCATGCCTTCGTTGTCAAGTCCCCCGTTTACGTCTTCCTCGTAGTGCTCCTCTCCCGTACCGTCACCTCCTACTCGTAGTAACGACGAAGCAAAATAAATAACAAGCAATAAATCCAAATATCATCCAAATGAAAAAACAATATAGGAAGGATGTGTAGCAATATCTGGATGGATATGGAGACTTCAGAGGTAGCATGATTGAAGATGAGTAGAGGGAATTGAGCGGATTGGTTGGGTTTAGGTTTATCGTGACTAAGCAAAACTTGGACACCACAACTAACGTTCTAAATCGTCTTAGCTAACTAAACTCTAATAGTGCCCATTACATTTACCTCGGGCTAACTAGAAAAATTAATCACAAGACATGAACACAAAATAATAAATATTCTATGCATTCGAATAACATGATTCATCGTGGCATGAGAATTACAATATTTAACCACAATTAAATATTTTGATGAAATCTAAATATTCATCATGGTTAATAGCATCTAAACAAAACACCAAGTATTGCATTCGATGACAAGCATCGTAAATGCCAACCAAGCTATATAATTTAATAACTAAACTAGATGAACTACATCACATCAAACAACAACATGGCCCTAAAATAGTACCAAAACATACAACACATCAAATGACAACATGACCCTAAAATAGTACCAAAACATTATAGGCACAAATCGTGTGGCATATAAAAGAAAACAATCTAAAAACATGTATAACCAAAAAGATCAACAATAATTTAGTAATGGCATGATCAAAACATGTAACAAAATAGTAAAGAGCAACATCGTTCATATATTAATATATTATGCATCACAACATATCCTAGACAAAATCAAAATAATCAAACAACAAATATGATATGCATCTAGTAATTAAACTAAGGTTGGATTAACAAGAAATTCCTACGCTTAGAAATACTAGTTCAAATATATGTGCATGCATATTTTACGTCTTGCACAATACAAAAATAGCAAATCATGTTATCTTGCATCTCACTATTTTAATAGAGGGAAACTAATCCAACAACATTCTAAAACAATTCTAGAATCACACAATAATTAGAACATACCTTAAGCATGCTACGAACATGACAAAATAAAACACGACCATTTTTTGCATGATTTTCATTGCACCAACATCATATGCACTTGCTGTAAAACAAAACCAATCAAACATACTCAATTGAAAATAAAATTATCCACTCGTTCCTAATATCATCAAAATCGGCCTATAGGTTAGGCTTGGTTTTGGGTCACCGAGTAGTAGTCGGAGATCGAAACATTGACGCCGACGAGCGCCGGTCCGTGTCGTTATCGACGATCTATGGTGATGAAGATGTGGTGTGTGATGCTCCTGGTGATGAGAGAGAACCGTGACACGGATGGACTCGCCGAACGGTCCATGGGTAAAAGCGGCGTTTGCCCCGAATGGTGGCAGCGGCATGGCGCCATTGTGCACGCGGCCAACAACAACAAAATGACAGGAAAATATGTCTAGGAGATTGGCTGTGGCGAGGGGATTTGGTTGGTGGAAGAAATTGGATCGGAGTGCTCACCTGAGGCAACGGTGGGCGAAAAACAGAAGGGGTGCGGCTATATTGCGGGGTGGATTGTGAGTGTTTCAAAAGGAATTGGAGGATGATAAGAGAGGGCTTTTATAGAGGAGCACACCCTGACGCACACCCTGACGTGAGTGGATGTGGAAACGGTGGTTACAGAGGGAGATCAAGGGACAAACGCCACTACCGGTCAATAAGTTCGTCAGTTACTTGCGCGAGACTGAGACCACCATGAGTGGAGCAATTTGTTTGAATAGACTCGTCGTCGGAGGGGCTCTAACTTTCGTGTTAATGGCAAATTGAAACGGCAAAGGAATTGACGAGGAAAGGAGAGAAATGAAGGGGCAGCCATGAACGAGTACGTTTCTGTGATGTACGTGCGGAAGGAGGAAGACGAGCGTCCGCTCGCGTGCCCGGCTGGGCCGAGAGACTTGCTGCATCGCTGGGCCTTGGGGCTGGTTGTTTTGGTGGCCAATAGAATAGACAGAGGAAAAAATGAGAATAGAGAGAAGGAGATGCTACGGTGCAGTGTATACGTACGTGAGTCATGCCAACAATGACATGGCTTGAACGTGTCCATTGGTCCAAATAAGAACATGGAAGAAATAAATAATAATAATGATTATGGAATTAAATAGCTAGATAGGAAATAATAGGAACATAAAAACGAAATGGCCTCCAGAAAATCTGAGAATTCCATGAAAGAAAATTGACAAGAAAAATTCAATCAAAAATACTGCAAATTACTAAATAGACTCGGGATATTATAGAAAAATTATTTTCTCCTTGACGTACACTAAATTAACTCCAACTCATTGGTATTAATTTAGGAACATCCAAAAATACATTATATAAGACTATGTTGCAACATCCTTAGCTTTAAAAAAATAAACCCCTGAAAAAATTAGGATGTTACAACTCTACCCCCCCCCCCCCCCTCCTTACAAGGAATCTTGACCCGAGATTCAGAGCTAAGAGAATAGATTTGTGAACTCCCTGAGATCATCTTCTCGCTCCCATGTTTCTTCCTTCTCGGTGTGATGGCTCCACTGCACCTTGCAAAGTTTGATCACATTTCTCCTAGTTGTTCGCAAGTGCTCATCAAGAGTGTTGATAGGATATTCTTCATGCGTCAAATCATCCTTGACTTCAGTGTTGTCCAATGAAGTCTTCTACATCTCTTCCTCGGGTTTCTTACAACATTTCTTTACCTATGACACATGGAACACATTGTGCACATTTGACAACTTCTCTGGAGTGTCAGCTGATAGGCTACCTCTCCACGTTGAGCGGTAATCTCAACTGGACCCATGTATCAGGGTGCTAGCTTACCCTTGATTCCAAAAGGACGCATTCCACGTAGTGGAGATACCTTCAAGTACACATCATCTCCTATCTTGAATGATATGCCATGGCGACGTTTATCTGAATAAGCCTTTTGTCTAGACTAGGCTGCCTTCAACCTTTCTTGAATCATTTTCACTTGCTTGTCCGCCGCTTCCAATGTGTCAGGACCAAACACTTGGTTTTCACGTACTTCATGTCGGTTAAGAGGTGTGCGACACTTCTGTCCATATAAAGCCTCAAAAGAAGCCATCTTTATACTTGCTTGATAATTGTTGTTATAAGAAAACTCACCATAAGGAAGACTCTTATCCCAACTACGTTGATATGTCAAAGCACAAGCCCGAAGCATGTCTTCAAGAATTTGGTTTACCCGCTCAGTCGGTCCATCAATCTGTGGGTGATATGTCGTACCGAAATCCAACTGAGTTCCTAGAACCTCATGTATTTTCTTTTAGAAGCGTGAGGTAAACTGAGTACGTACCTCGATCTGACACTATCCTGTTAGGAACACCATGTGCGCAAATGATTCTTGCCATATATAACTCTGCAAGCTTCTCTCCACCATAGGTAGTCTTTACTGGAATGAAATGAGCTGACTTGGTCAATCTATCCACTATAACCCAAATAGAATCAACTCATGATGAAGTCCATTCCAATATCTTCCCATTTCCGCACTGGAATATTAAGTGGTTGCAGTAGTCCCATGGGCTTCTGATGCTTCGCCTTGACCCTTCATCATACATCACACTGTGAGCATACTCGACAATTTCTCGCTTCATACAAGACCACCAAAAACTACCCCGAAGATCATTATACATCTTCGTACTTCTAGGGTGTGAGTATGCTGAGTCATGAGCTTCCTTCACGATTGTGTCCTTGATCTCTTTTCCATCTGGCACCAACAAATGGTCTTGAAACCATATGCTACCACTCTCATCTTCTCTGTAGTCGGGTGCTTCGCCCAATTTGATTTTCTCTCGAATCTCTTTATGCCCTTGTCATCTTTCTGCGCTTCTCGCACTTGATCTTGGAGAGTAAACTTAACCTCTAACATTTCATCATTTTCTGCAAGGTTCACATACATGTTCAACTTGCGAATTTCCTCATAAATTTATGGTGCTTCCTTTTGATGAATCATCAAATTGTTGACGTAGACCTTCTTGCTCAGTACATTAGCTATAACATCTGCTTTACCAATGTGGTAATTAATGTCGAGGTTGTCTGAGATTCAAATCCAGTTGTGTGAAAATGTATTTCAAACTCTTATGATCCGAGTATATCTCACACCGATTTCCAATAAGGTAATGCCTCCAAGTTTTCAAGGCATGCACTACAATAGCTAATTCCAAATCATGTGTGGGATAGTTAACCTCATGAGGGAGTAACTGTCTCAATGAATACGCTACAACTTTCCCTTGTTGCATATGCACGCATCCCTAACCTTGCTGAGAAGCATCACAATAAACGTCAAAATCTTGTTGAATATCTGCAATGCCATTACTGGACTAGTTGTCAACCTCCTCTTGAGTTCTTGGAAACTCGCTTCACAAGCTTCTGACCACTCGAACTTTTTATCCTTCTTTAACAACTGAGTCATAGGCCTTGAGATCCTGGAAAAATCTTCTACTAATACCCGACTAGTCCAAGGAAACTATGCATCTCTAACACATTCTTGGGTTGCTTCCAACTGAGTACTGCTTCCACCTTTGTTGGATCCATGTCAACTCCTTCGACTGAGATGACATGTCATAGAAAGTCCACTTGTTTCAACCAGAATTCACACTTACTGAACTTGGCATAGAGTTGATGAGCCCTTAGCCTCTCCAAAATCACTCGAAGGTGTTTCTCATGCTCTTCTTCACTCCGGGAATAGATCAAAACATCATATACAAACACTACAACAAACTTATCTAGCAATCCATGAATTAAGATGGTGCATATGTAAGTCCAAATGACATTACCAAAAAACTCATAGAGATCATATCGAGTAACAAAGGCGGTCTTTGGAACATGTTATGGGTGAATCTTCAACTGGTGGTATCCTGATCTGAGATCTATTTTGGAAAATAGACATGCTCTTTTCAACTGTTCAAACAAGTCATTAATCCTTGACAAGGGATACTTATTCTTAATAGTTGCTGCATTCAGCACTTGGTAATCCACACACATGCTCATGCTACCATCTTTCTTTTTCACAAATAGCACAGGTGCGCCCCATGGTGATGTGCTCAACCTAATATAACCCTTCTCTTCTAGCTCCTGAATTTGCTTCTTTAACTCAACTAATTCAGTAGTTGTCATTTTATAGGGTCTCTTTGCAATAGGACTAGTGCCCAGTATTAACTCAAATGACAAACTCAATCTCATGGTCTGGTGGCAATCCAGGCAATTCGTCCAGAAGGAGATCTGGATACTCCTTCACCACTCGAATGTCCTCAACTGTTAACTCCTTGACTTTGTTCAACATGGAATCAACCTTGAGTTGAGGTGCAATCTTGGCTTAGTTCTCCACAATGACCCCTTCAGTGCTTGTTAAAGTAACAGAGATCCTAGCACATTCTACAAATGCCTTATGTTTTCAGTGCTTGTTAAAGTAACTATTGAACCATAATACGAGTTGATCAGGAACATACCAAGAAGAACATCTGGTGCCTCTTAAGCATGCTCGATGGTGACATGGTTGACCTTGCCATGTCCTGGTGCATTAGGTGTATCCTGGGTGTATTGAGAATGCCTGGACTGCGTCCTGTTATGGGTGTCTTAGCTGCAGAACCCAAGTTGAACTTCACTGGAGTGGGACTGGTGTTCTTGTTGGGACATGCAATAGCAAAGTGACCCTCTTTCCCACAACTGAAGCATGCCTTTCCAGCTATGTTAGCATGATTACCTCCCACTTCATTGTGACGCCCCCGATTTAATCGTACACTAATCATGCACGCAAATGTGTACGATCAAGATCAGGGACTCACGGGAAGATATCACAACACAACTCTACAAATAAAATAAGTCATACAAGCATCATAATACAAGCCAGGGGCCTCGAGGGCTCGAATACAAGTGCTCGATCATAGACGAGTCAGCGGAAGCAACAATATCTGAGTACAGACATAAGTTAAACAAGTTTGCCTTAAGAAGGCTAGCACAAACTGGGATACAGATCGAAAGAGGCGCAGGCCTCCTGCCTGGGATCCTCCTAACTACTCCTGGTCGTCATCAGCGGGCAGCACGTAGTAGTAGGCACCTCCAGTGTAGTAGGGGTCGTCGTCGACGGTGGCGTCTGGCTCCTGGACTCCAGCATCTGGTTGCGACAACCAGGTAGAAGGGAAAGGGGAAAAGAGGGAGAAAAGCAACCGTGAGTACTCATCCAAAGTACTCGCAAGCAAGGAGCTACACTACATATGCATGGGTATATGTGTAAGGAGGCCATATCAGTGGACTGAACTGCAGAATGCCAGAATAAGAGGGGGATAGCTAAACCTATCGAAGACTACGCTTCTGGCAGCCTCCGTCTTGCAGCTTATAGAAGAGAGTAGATTGTAGTCCTCCAAGTAGCATCTCCAAGTAGCAACTCCAAGTAACAACTCCAAGAAGCATCGCATAGCATAATCCTACCCGGCGATCCTCTCCTCGTCGCCCTGCGGAAAAGCGATCACCGGGTTGTCTGTGGAACTTGGAAGGGTGTGTTTTATTAAGTATCCGGTTCTAGTTGTCATAAGGTCAAGGTACAACTCCAAGTCGTCCTGTTACCGAAGATCACGGCTATTCGAATAGATTAACTTCCCTGCAGGGGTGCACCACATAGCCCAACACGCTCGATCCCATTTGGCCGGACACACTTTCCTGGGTCATGCCCGGCCTCGGAAGATCAACACGTCGCAGCCCCACCTAGGCAAAACAGAGAGGCCAGCACGCCGGTCTAAACCTAAGCGCGCAGGGGTCTGGGCCCATCGCCCTGAGCACACCTGCACGTTGCGAGGGCGGCCGGAAGCAGACCTAGCCTAGTAGGCGTTCCAGTCCAATCCGGCGCGCGCCGCTCCGTCGCTGACGTCTGAAGTGCTTCGGCTGATACCACGACGTCGGGATACCCATAACTACTCCCACGTAGATGGTTAGTGCGTATAGGCTCGTAGCCAGACTCAGATCAAATACCAAGATCTCGTTAAGCGTGTTAAGTATCCGCGAACGCCGAACAGGGCCAGGCCCACCTGTCTCCTAGGTGGTCTCAACCTGCCCTGTCGCTCCGCCACAAAGTAACAGTCGAGGGCCGTCGGGAACCCAGGCCCACCTCTACCGGGATGGAGCCACCTGTCCTTTCAGCCCCCTCGTCAGAATCACTTGCGGGTACTCAATGAGCTGACCCGACTTTAGTCACCATCAGTATAGTATGTATGTATGTATAGTATATACCCGTGATCACCTCCCAAGTGATCACGGCCCGATAGTATAGCAAGGCAGACTGACAAGAATGTAGGGCCAATGATGGAACACTAGCATCCTATACTAAGCATTTAGGATTGCGGGTAAGGTATCAATGACTGTAGCAGCAATGACAGGCTATGCATCAGAATAGGATTAACGGAAAGCAGTAACATGCTACGCTACTCTAATGCAAGCAGTATAGAGAAGAGTAGGCGATATCTGGTGATCAAGGGGGGGCTTGCCTGGTTGCTCCGGCAAGAGAGAGGAGTCGTCAACTCCGTAGTCGAACTGGTCAGCAGCAGCGTCGGTCTCGTAGTCTACCGAAGAGAAGAGGGGGAAGAAACAATAAATACAGTGCAAACATAAGCAAGACAACACAAGACACGATAAAGAGCGAAGCTAGTTGTGTCCTAACGCAGTATGAGGTGATGCCGGCGAAGGGGGAAAACATCCGGGAAATATTCCCGGTGTTTCGCGTTTTCGGACAGATGAACCGGAGGGGAAAAGTTGCGAGTTCGATAGGTTAGGGGTGTGTGGCGGACGAACAGACTGCGTATCCGAAATCGTCTCGTCGTTCTGAGCAACTTTCGTGTTGAAAATATTTTAATCCGAGTTACGGATTAAAAGATATGATTTTCTAAAGATTATATTAATTTCTGGAATTTAATTAATTATTTATTTAATTTGAAAATGAATTTATGACGTCAGCATGATGTCATGCTGACGTCAGCAGTCAACAGGGTTGACTTGGTCAACCCTGACATGTGGGTCCCGTTCGTCATACCCTGTTAACTAATTATCTTAGTTAAGTTTAATTAATAGTAGTTAATTAGGTTAATTAGTCATTAGGTTTAATTTATCAGGATTAATTAAATTAATTATTTACTTAATTAATTAATCATTTTTATTTATTATAATATATATTTTTTTAAGTCTTTTTTTTTTCTTTTTTTTTTAAATGTTTTAGGGGACGACCCCACTTGTCATAGGCCCCTGGGGGCCTTAGCGGTTACGGGTGTGCGGGCGCGCGCCCGAGTGGGCGCAGCGGGCGTGGCCGACAGGGGCGCACCCGACTGGGGCGAGCCCAGGCGCGGGGATCGGGCGAGGCCATCGGCGCGGCCGCCGGCTCCCACGGCGCCGCCCAGCAGCAGCGGCGGAGGTGTGGAACCAGAACAGGAGGCGGCACGTCGAGGCGGGCGCAGATGGCCGTGATGGCCGGCGGGATGGCCGCGAGCCATGTGCAGCGGAGGCGGGGATGGCCGGAGCGGCGCGCGGAGAGGGAAGGCGAGACCGGGGCAGAGCCAAGCGCACGCCGGGGAGGAGGAGGTGAGAACGGGGTCGGTCAGCGCGTGGAGGCGCGCGGGGCTGGGGGCCACGGCAGGTGCGGTGCGCGGCCACGGCGCGGTGAGCGCGCAACGGACGCGGCTGGAGCGCGTCAACCGGGGGCGAGCTCGGCGGGGACCGCGGAGACGAGCGCGAGCGCGCGAGGGAGAGGAAGGGAGTAAGGCGGGGCTCACATCGGGAGGAGTAGGGCACGGGCAGTGGGGGGCTCGGGGACGATGGCGCCGGCGAGGAGGAAGGCGACGGTGGCGTCGGGGGTCGAGGCGGCGAGGTCCAGGCGGCGGCGCGGTGGTCCGGCGACGGGGACGGGGCGGCGGGGCGTCGAAGACGAAGATGGTGGCATCGGGCGGCAGCGAGGCGATGACGTCGGGGAGGGGGCCGATCCAGATCGGGAGATGGAGATGGGATCGGGGGAAGTGGGGGGGATCGTGGGCAGAGTGGGGGTTAGGGTTTGCGGGATGGACCGAGGGGGGATGTAGGCTGGGCGACAGTGCGGGCCGGCCTCGTGGCCAAGTTGCCAGTTGGGCCGGTCGGCCCAGTGGGGGGGGGGGGGTTGGCCCTTCTCCCTTTTTTTTTTTTGCTTTGCCTTTTCTTTTTACTTTTCTTTTTTGTTTTATGTGTAGTTTTCTTTTATTTTAGTTTTGAAAATTACACCAATGGTTCCTAAATTGGTATTGCTTATACATACTACTGCCACATTAATTTGGGTAACTAAATAAAATAGTTTAATATTTTATTTATTGTAAAAGGAATTCAACTAATTGTTTTTGCTACTATTCAAAACATTTTAGAGTATTTATTCCTTTTATAAAAGTGTGGTTCCTCCACCATAATTACTTATGTATTATTTGGTTCACTCCGAACATTTAAATTTTAATATTTAAAAACTTTTATTATTTGCTCGATTTTGAATTTGAAATTCGAACTAGGTTCCGAACTAACGCGAGTTTAACCACAGTAACCGAGGTGGCATGGCATCATTAGCGGGGATTACTGTAGCTTGATTACCCGGGCGTCACAATTCTCCTCCACTACAAGAAATCTCGTCCCGAGATTTAAGCGGTGGAGTAAGGGGCGAAGGTGTTGGTAGCGAAAAACCTAACGAGTCTTCTCGGACTTAGTTGCTCTTCTCAAGGAGGTCGATCCATAACGTTGATGTCTTCAGAGCTCGGCTTCAGGTCATCATGATGAAGTCGTCCTCTTTTTCCTTTTGGGGAACTCCAACGTACTTACAAATAGGTAAGGGGCAGCTCGGCTACAACAGAATGCTTATGAGGGAATCATTCTGGGGTTATCCCATGAATGAGCATAAGATTATCTCTCGTTTTGAACAAATAAAATACATCGAGAGTAAGGTACGAAGGTACAATGAGAGGGTCCAAGCGGATAGATAGCTGCTCAAAGTCTGAACCAGAGCGAGAAGGGATTCAGAGCAGCGAGAGTAAGTTTTGCGCCTTATACGAGAATAGAGCACTAGGAAGGTGGCTCGTGAATTACATACAAGGTCACGTGCGAGGAACAACCTTGAGAACAGGGGGTGTACAGGAGAGTCAGGTTTCGATCCTGTGGAACTGTGGGTTATGGGCCCACCATGTGTTTTTTTTTGAGCAGTGACATCTTGCACGGTCATGATTGCGAGGCATGTCAGAGAGTACCATGTCAGTTATGTCGGCAACAACGTTGGTACCTAGGGCGAGGGACGAAGAGAACCATTTTCCTGCTCGTTGCAACGAGGCGGACCAATAGGCAAAGTTCTCGTCCATCGGTGGTTACCGGGATGTCATCAACAAAAGTAACAGGGTCTTACTGGCACAATTGTACACGAGGGGTTTACATAAGCAGGAAATTAATACTGCTTAGACCATAATGATCACCAGAAAGGTTAAACCAAATAATGGAAAGGAAAATATGATTATCAGATATCTCAGGGGTATATCCTTCCCAATGATAAGCAACACATGATATTCATGACGGGATATAACGTAGAAAACCCCTTTAGGAAAGGGAAGAGAAATTTTTACGACATCACCCATACAACGGTGTTTGGATAATTAATCAAGAAGCATTTAGCATTGGGCTTTAAATGTTCTTGTTGAAAATCGGAGTACCGCAGACATGCTTCGAGATAGCATTGACATGGTCTTCAAGCAAAAATCGGATTTTGGATACACAAAGGATCCATCAGGATAAACTCATTAAACAGGCATTCAGTTTCCTCATGGAAAAATGATTAACCTTGTTACAAAGGAAACTATAACACTAGGTCCTCCGGCCAGGTGTACTAGGCATGGCACCACCTTACCAGGTTATATAAAGACCAATGTTATGACTCTTGGAAAATGTTCCAACCATCATATCTGACCGAGATTCAGATCTGATTGGTGTCAGGATAACTCAGACTCGGGATGCCTGAGAAGAAAGGTGTAACACACATTGTCGAGATGACATTGTAAGATTCTCGGGAATTGAACTATGGAAGCGAGTTCCGAAACAAGAGTTCTCCACTAATCCAAGGAGAGATGAGGAGGTGGCTGATGGATTCAGCAACATTTTGTCAAGATTTCCAAAAAATGAATTTCCACAATCAGGTGAACAAAGAGATATCATTTGTCGGATCAAATGATATAATGATGTATGCTTGAGGAAAACATACACAGTTAAAGGTGCAACCGAAATATGGGCTTACGTAGAATGATCAATGTTAGAATGGTGGTTCAACAACCAGTAGTCTAAGAATGAACGGCCGACCATTAACTTCAAAGCAATAGGGTTGCTAGAAGAAAAGAATCCAAACAACACCGTTCACTTGTTGGAATCAACACGGGGACCAAGAAAGAATGGTGATGGTGAGAAGTATCACTATACCAAGAATTCTTAAGAGGTGGAGTAATCCTCGTGACATTCTTGTCATAAAAGATGGTAATACTCCAAGGTAAAAAAGAACAATTGCTGGATAGCAAGGAACTCAAGGTATAACAACAAACACGAACAAGCTTGTGTTGGTGGGAAGGCAATAAAGTGGTCAATGATAACACAAATCATCAAGGGCAAGGATGGTATTTCTCATCATGAACTCAATTGATATCCTGGAAGAGCTCAGAACGGTCATGATGATCACGACACATTTGTCGAGAGATTCCATGAAGACGTAATCAATCAGCGACGACATTAAGTCAAAGGAATGATGATGCCAAAAGTCATTGGAACCATGGGTACGACACAAACTCGAACTCAAGCTTGTTGTTTAAGGTGAAAGGGTATGACGAGGAAAATCGACGTAAGGTTAGTTCATCGTCGAAAATTGGTGCTCCGAGAATAAGGACCAGGTAGCACCGTTAGAATCGTCACGACAATGATATAGCCAAACAGGCTAGGAATGGCGTGATCGGTTACAACCTCGTACTTATAGAAGCTTACTGAAGAGTTGTTGAACCGTAGAGCGGACTCGGTTCAGTTATCGGTGTCTTTGAGTGTTCAATAACTCAGAGCCCGCGAAAAATTGGAATCAGTGGGAAGGTAGCACTTGATGAAGAACTCATAAAAAGTTATGCAGTTCCATGATAATCTCGAGATACCGGGGGGTAATACTCGACACAAGATCAAAGTAAAGGTTGGTCTGGTGTATTGATCCATAGAAGACAATTGTTTTAACTTGTCCGAGAAATGAGATCAAAGAAGAACAATCATGGTCGGAACCACGATTGCAAAAGGCCAGATCCTAGATATAAGATGAACTTATACCAAAGGAATAATTCATTTAAGAGAAGCTTTAATGATAAGATCTACATCGTGTCCATGGGCATGAACACAAGTTCAAGGTCGACTCCCACTTCTCCAATGCATAACCTTTCATTCACTTCTCACGTTCGAGGAAGTTGCAGTGTTGAAATTTTATCTGGTGAAGCACCAGAAGAGTATGACTCGTGAAAACTTTCGGGTTCACACGGTTTAGAGAAGGCATATGTTCAACCCATAGGGGCTTCTTAGAAACATATACCACAAGTTTCAAGAGTAAATAACACAAGCCCGAAAACAGAGCATGGTTGGCCAAGCAGAGGATACAACTTAACAAAGGCATTATGTATCAGGGGAAGAACTCATAAAGTGATCAAATGTGAAGGACACTGTCGGATAACAATCCAACAAAGGACTTGATGGTCCACAAAGGATCTGATACGAGTATCGGTACTCAACTAGAGGGAGAAGAATGCAAGGAGATCAGATTATAGAAACAACTGACTAACTCAATTGTCAAATGCAAAGGAATTATGATTTCCAAATCAAGGGATCAGAAGCAATGCTCTGATTAGGGATGGATAAGTTGAATAGCCTTAGGGTATAATCAACGACAATTGGATTGGTCGAGAACCAATTCCAGTTAAAAGAATGGAAGCTCAGCCGGAAAAGTAATTTATAAGGATCAAGGATGATTGCGTGTATTCGCAAACATATTGAGTCAACAGACTCAAAATGATAATGACAAGGAATGTCATTAAGACTACGAGACTTATGGGATTAACCATAATGCAAGCAAGCAAGAATTTCAAGAGCCAAAGGCTCCAGAGGATTTTCAGAAGATCGAATATTATTTTGAAGACTTTTGTGAAACACAAGAACAACTGGGGATGAGCGGATACTCGGCAAGCACGAGTAATTTTCCGTAGGGGTATTCATGCAGCAAGGAACTGCAGGGCAGTAAGCGTAAGAATTCTCGGAATATCGAAGAGTATTTCAGGACATCTTGTAATAACAAGAGCAACTGGGGATGACAATATGAACGATAGGCGTAAGTAGTTATCCATAGGGATTTATCGATGGAAGTGAATTGCAAAAGCGATGGCACATAGTCTCGAGAGCACATCGTAGAGTATCTTCGGAATCTTCTGGTGTAGCAGGCGATCATCTGAAGTGAGGGGCTCTCCGGGAAAAAGTACTTGCGAGAACCTAAAGTTAGTTTTGTTTTTAGCAAAATCGTTTAACCCGAATAGAAGAGAGTTCAGAATCCCAGAGTAAAGGTCGAGGAGTAAAAGATCCTAATACCACCCAATGGCGACGTGGGCCCATGGGCCGCACAGCCATGTTAGTAAAAGTTTTGTAAAGTCTAGACTCGACTTCGGCCAAGGAGTTGGAAGGGGAATTCCTACAGGCAGTCGGCTCTGATACCAACTTGTGACGCCCCCGATTCAATCGTACACTAATCATGCACGCAAATGTGTACGATCAAGATCAGGGACTCACGGGAAGATATCACAACACAACTCTACAAATAAAATAAGTCATACAAGCATCATAATACAAGCCAGGGGCCTCGAGGGCTCGAATACAAGTGCTCGATCATAGACGAGTCAGCGGAAGCAACAATATCTGAGTACAGACATAAGTTAAACAAGTTTGCCTTAAGAAGGCTAGCACAAACTGGGATACAGATCGAAAGAGGCGCAGGCCTCCTGCCTGGGATCCTCCTAACTACTCCTGGTCGTCATCAGCGGGCAGCACGTAGTAGTAGGCACCTCCGGTGTAGTAGGGTCGTCGTCGACGGTGGCGTCTGGCTCCTGGACTCCAGCATCTGGTTGCGACAACCAGGAAGAAGGGAAAGGGGAAAAGAGGGAGAAAAGCAACCGTGAGTACTCATCCAAAGTACTCGCAAGCAAGGAGCTACACTACATATGCATGGGTATATGTGTAAGGAGGCCATATCAGTGGACTGAACTGCAGAATGCCAGAATAAGAGGGGGATAGCTAAACCTATCGAAGACTACGCTTCTGGCAGCCTCCGTCTTGCAGCTTATAGAAGAGAGTAGATTGTAGTCCTCCAAGTAGCATCTCCAAGTAGCAACTCCAAGTAACAACTCCAAGAAGCATCGCATAGCATAATCCTACCCGGCGATCCTCTCCTCGTCGCCCTGCGGAAAAGCGATCACCGGGTTGTCTGTGGAACTTGGAAGGGTGTGTTTTATTAAGTATCCGGTTCTAGTTGTCATAAGGTCAAGGTACAACTCCAAGTCGTCCTGTTACCGAAGATCACGGCTATTCGAATAGATTAACTTCCCTGCAGGGGTGCACCACATAGCCCAACACGCTCGATCCCATTTGGCCGGACACACTTTCCTGGGTCATGCCCGGCCTCGGAAGATCAACACGTCGCAGCCCCACCTAGGCAAAACAGAGAGGCCAGCACGCCGGTCTAAACCTAAGCGCACAGGGGTCTGGGCCCATCGCCCATGAGCACACCTGCACGTTGCGAGGGCGGCCGGAAGCAGACCTAGCCCTAGTAGGCGTTCCAGTCCAATCCGGCGCGCGCCGCTCCGTCGCTGACGTCTGAAGTGCTTCGGCTGATACCACGACGTCGGGATACCCATAACTACTCCCACGTAGATGGTTAGTGCGTATAGGCTCGTAGCCAGACTCAGATCAAATACCAAGATCTCGTTAAGCGTGTTAAGTATCCGCGAACGCCGAACAGGGCCAGGCCCACCTGTCTCCTAGGTGGTCTCAACCTGCCCTGTCGCTCCGCCACAAAGTAACAGTCGAGGGCCGTCGGGAACCCAGGCCCACCTCTACCGGGATGGAGCCACCTGTCCTTTCAGCCCCCTCGTCAGAATCACTTGCGGGTACTCAATGAGCTGACCCGACTTTAGTCACCATCAGTATAGTATGTATGTATGTATAGTATATACCCGTGATCACCTCCCAAGTGATCACGGCCCGATAGTATAGCAAGGCAGACTGACAAGAATGTAGGGCCAATGATGAACACTAGCATCCTATACTAAGCATTTAGGATTGCAGGTAAGGTATCAATGACTGTAGCAGCAATGACAGGCTATGCATCAGAATAGGATTAACGGAAAGCAGTAACATGCTACGCTACTCTAATGCAAGCAGTATAGAGAAGAGTAGGCGATATCTGGTGATCAAGGGGGGGGCTTGCCTGGTTGCTCCGGCAAGAGAGAGGAGTCGTCAACTCCGTAGTCGAACTGGTCAGCAGCAGCGTCGGTCTCGTAGTCTACCGAAGAGAAGAGGGGGAAGAAACAATAAATACAGTGCAAACATAAGCAAGACAACACAAGACACGATAAAGAGCGAAGCTAGTTGTGTCCTAACGCAGTATGAGGTGATGCCGGCGAAGGGGGAAAACATCCGGGAAATATTCCCGGTGTTTCGCGTTTTCGGACAGATGAACCGGAGGGGAAAAGTTGCGAGTTCGATAGGTTAGGGGTGTGTGGCGGACGAACAGACTGCGTATCCGAAATCGTCTCGTCGTTCTGAGCAACTTTCGTGTTGAAAATATTTTAATCCGAGTTACGGATTAAAAGATATGATTTTCTAAAGATTATATTAATTTCTGGAATTTAATTAATTATTTATTTAATTTGAAAATGAATTTATGACGTCAGCATGATGTCATGCTGACGTCAGCAGTCAACAGGGTTGACTTGGTCAACCCTGACATGTGGGTCCCGTTCGTCATACCCTGTTAACTAATTATCTTAGTTAAGTTTAATTAATAGTAGTTAATTAGGTTAATTAGTCATTAGGTTTAATTTATCAGGATTAATTAAATTAATTATTTACTTAATTAATTAATCATTTTTATTTATTATAATATATATTTTTTTAAGTCTTTTTTTTTCTTTTTTTTTAAATGTTTTAGGGGACGACCCCACTTGTCATAGGCCCCTGGGGGCCTTAGCGGTTACGGGTGTGCGGGCGCGCGCCCGAGTGGGCGCAGCGGGCGTGGCCGACAGGGGCGCACCCGACTGGGGCGAGCCCAGGCGCGGGGATCGGGCGAGGCCATCGGCGCGGCCGCCGGCTCCCACGGCGCCGCCCAGCAGCAGCGGCGGAGGTGTGGAACCAGAACAGGAGGCGGCACGTCGAGGCGGGCGCAGATGGCCGTGATGGCCGGCGGGATGGCCGCGAGCCATGTGCAGCGGAGGCGGGGATGGCCGGAGCGGCGCGCGGAGAGGGAAGGCGAGACCGGGGCAGAGCCAAGCGCACGCCGGGGAGGAGGAGGTGAGAACGGGGTCGGTCAGCGCGTGGAGGCGCGCGGGGCTGGGGGCCACGGCAGGTGCGGTGCGCGGCCACGGCGCGGTGAGCGCGCAACGGACGCGGCTGGAGCGCGTCAACCGGGGGCGAGCTCGGCGGGGACCGCGGAGACGAGCGCGAGCGCGCGAGGGAGAGGAAGGGAGTAAGGCGGGGCTCACATCGGGAGGAGTAGGGCACGGGCAGTGGGGGGCTCGGGGACGATGGCGCCGGCGAGGAGGAAGGCGACGGTGGCGTCGGGGGTCGAGGCGGCGAGGTCCAGGCGGCGGCGCGGTGGTCCGGCGACGGGGACGGGGCGGCGGGGCGTCGAAGACGAAGATGGTGGCATCGGGCGGCAGCGAGGCGATGACGTCGGGGAGGGGGCCGATCCAGATCGGGAGATGGAGATGGGATCGGGGGAAGTGGGGGGGGATCGTGGGCAGAGTGGGGGTTAGGGTTTGCGGGATGGACCGAGGGGGGATGTAGGCTGGGCGACAGTGCGGGCCGGCCTCGTGGCCAAGTTGCCAGTTGGGCCGGTCGGCCCAGTGGGGGGGGGGGGGGGGTTGGCCCTTCTCCCTTTTTTTTTTTTTTGCTTTGCCTTTTCTTTTTACTTTTCTTTTTTGTTTTATGTGTAGTTTTCTTTTATTTTAGTTTTGAAAATTACACCAATGGTTCCTAAATTGGTATTGCTTATACATACTACTGCCACATTAATTTGGGTAACTAAATAAAATAGTTTAATATTTTATTTATTGTAAAAGGAATTCAACTAATTGTTTTTGCTACTATTCAAAACATTTTAGAGTATTTATTCCTTTTATAAAAGTGTGGTTCCTCCACCATAATTACTTATGTATTATTTGGTTCACTCCGAACATTTAAATTTTAATATTTAAAAACTTTTATTATTTGCTCGATTTTGAATTTGAAATTCGAACTAGGTTCCGAACTAACGCGAGTTTAACCACAGTAACCGAGGTGGCATGGCATCATTAGCGGGGATTACTGTAGCTTGATTACCCGGGCGTCACATTCATCTCATGGAGTCTTATATGCATTGGACTGAAATGTGTTATTGGTCCTCGATGCCTTGACATGCACGATAGCCAGGATGATGACCAATCTTCTGTCGTGAGCTACCTACCCCGTGGTGATTCTGTGGTGCTCTACGCTTATGATCTTCCTCTACTTCCCTCCTAGAGTTCTCCAATAGTATAGCCTTGTTGACAAGCGCTTGAAAGGTAGGAAAATCATGGATAACAACAACCTTCAACCTAGGGTTCAGCCCCTCCAAAAACTTGGCAGTCTTGTCAGCTTCAGTTGGAATATCTGCCCTTCGATAACATGTCAGTTGCGTGAAATGACTCAGATATTCAGACACTGTCATCTTTCCTTGAGTAAGAGCTTGGAACTCATCTCTCTTCAGCTCCATGATGGCCACAGGAACTCATCCCTCTGCAACCCTTTGTCAATACCTGCATGCTCCTACCTCCGCTCATTGGACAGCTATCAAAAGGATTGTACGTTATATTAAGCACATTGTGAGTTTGGGACTTCAATTTAGATGTTCTAGTTCTACTCTTGTGAGTGATTTCTCTAATGCTGACTAGGCATGCTGTAGTGACGACAGAAAATCAACTGGGGGTTTTGTTATCTCTTTTGGTTCTAATCTTATTTCTTGGAGAGCCAAGAAACAAGAAATGGTGTCAAGGTCAAGTACATAAGCTGAGTACAAATCCTTGGCAAATTCTATTGCTGAAATTATTTGGTTGGAATATTTTCTTGCAGAATTGGGAAGAAAACAACAACACACTTCCTATCTATGGTGTGAAAATTTAGGTGTGACTTATCTATCTGCTAACTCCGTCTTCCATGCCAGAACCAAACACATTAAGATTGATTTTCATTTTGTTCGAGAAAGGGTTGCAGAGAAGAAGTTAGAGATAGAATTTATTCCTTCCAAAGATCAAGTAGCAGACGGTTTTACAAAAGCATTGCTAGTCAAGTCACTTGTAGAGTTCAAGAACAATCTTAATCTAGGAAAGTTGAGACTAAGGAGGGTGTTAGAATTAGAGTCATGTACGCATGTAATCACAACTCTCAATCTATCTCCTCCCTTAACCTCTCGTTCTATCTTTTGTAACTGCTTGTATCTCTAGCGATCGGGCATTGCTTGTAATCCACGAGAAGGCTTCTATCATCGATCAATAAAACCTCAAGCGGCTCCTCTACGGAGGAGTAGGAACGCTTCCATGAGGTCAATCTTACAACATGTAGTAGATGCTCATAGGTAACTGCAGCACCACGAACAAGTCCCGTGTAGGGTTTTCTATTGGTCTTTATCTAGCTTAGGTGCTGCTGACTACGCGTTCGGTTTTCTATTGCTCTAGCTTAGCTACTAAGGAAGTATTTTGCATGCCCATATTCCAAGCAAGCAAGTATCAATAAGCTAGCTACTAAGTAAGTATTTTGAATGCACCTACATGCATGGCGCCCTGGTCACAGCGTCATCCTAAAGCATAACGCCTTCCCAAGGGCGTCATGCTATTGTGTCTGGACCGAAGTGGCACGGTGAGCGTCGATTCATGACGCCCTTGACCAGGACATCATGGTGTTTAGCATGATGTCCCGAGCCCGGATGTCATGCAAAAGAACCATTTTATGAGATATTTTTAAAAGGGATTCATTTTGTGCTAAACTTTATAAAAAGGGCCAGTTCTATCGT
Source organism: Triticum aestivum (assembly GCF_018294505.1). Classification (NCBI taxonomy): domain Eukaryota; kingdom Viridiplantae; phylum Streptophyta; class Magnoliopsida; order Poales; family Poaceae; genus Triticum; species Triticum aestivum. Next base: position 104,868,017 of record NC_057809.1, read on the forward strand.
TTTTCACCACCGCATGCATCGCCCTATGGGTTGTCCTCCGTGACCTCCTGCCAGGCCTACCACGGGGACATCCGTGACCTCCTACATGCCTGCTATTCCCTGCTACAGCCTAGGAGCTGCCTTGTTTGTCTCCATAAATTACCTTGCTTAATTAACCTAAGACTGTATTCTTCTGCTGGCCAAGATACTGCATGAATCTTCAAATTGCTTAACAGATTCGATAAGGGGGTGTCGGGGCACCCGGATGTTATTTTACCTTTTGGGTGTGGCTAAATCTCAGTCAAGTAACATAACATATAAAAAAGAAGAAAGAATTTAAAAAAGGGTGTGTCTAGGGCACATCTAGATGTGCTCTAGTTATTGCACATATAAGTGAGTGACTCAAGTATAAAGAGGAAAAGAAAAAAAAATATCCACAGAAATCTCAACGCAAGATCAATGACATAGGGCTTAGATGTGCAATACTTATAGCACATCTAGATGTGCTTTAGCAAAACTGTTTAAAAAAATATACGGATCTTCGTGTAAGATCTCACGAATATAGCGCTGACTAGGACTTCCTTAATTCTGAGTCGAGTGGTATTTAGCAATCTCGTTTCATTTCAGAATAAAAACCACTTCACAAGGCCATGAAACAGGTGAGTCGCGTCATGTTGATTTATAGTGCTTGATCAAGAGCAGCAGTAGCGCACGAACATCAAAACTAGCAAAGAAGCACACATGCAGGCAGCTTAATTGATCCGGGCGTCCGTGCAGCTTGCCGGATCTCTCTGTACGTGGACTAGTAATTTGCGCAAGCTTGGCTGGATCAATTTGATCGAGCCGCCTAGATCGGAACAGCTGTCGCTACCCACGGAACGTCTCGTGATTTGACGATCTAGAAAACGGAACGTCTCGTAAGAGTATGTACCTTCCCAATCAAGAGGTCGCTCTCCATGCTGCTATCGATGCTCCGTGCTCCTGCCTCCGTTTAACAGGTCCGCTCGTGCACCGTCAGCTCCTTTGCCGCAGCCGTCGAGCGCCATGCCGTGACCATGGAGAAGCAACAGAGAGGAGATGGATGGGTGGAGGAAGCTAGTGGACCTTGGATGTGGAGCGCCTTGGCCGGAGAATGAGAGGTTCACTGTGTGCAGCGGCGGCGTCGCACACAAGAGGAGAACGAGAGGAAATGAGGTTTCTAGGGTTAGGGCGCTCGGTCTCCTGGCGTTGTCTCACATCGTAGGAATTCTCTGGAAGTTGGGCTGGCCCGAAAACACTTATATCGGCCCGAAATTATTTGGTCTAAAGGGACATATGACGGGCCAAGGCAAGATGGCTGAAATTCGGCCGACTTTTTTTCTGGCCGAAAATCAAAATTTTGTCGTGGCTCCGTGGATGGCTTTTGTCTTGGATGGATTGACAGCGGGAACGGGCACGGTTATCAGTCGCGTGGCAATGTCAGTCATGCCCGTCAGCATCGTCTTCGTTGGGTCACCAAGTGGTGACGGTAGAACATGTGGCATCATTTTGGTGTTGCTTTCTCGGCTATTTGATTTCGCCTTTCAGGTGAAAACGCTAGGACTGACCTTAATTCGTTTGTATGAGGCAATACCGTTTCGCGTTATTTCTTGTTGAAAGCATCGCTTTGTGTTTGTTTGGAGTTGATCCTCTTGTAATATGATTGTAAATGGTTGGATTCGGCAACCATGAGACTTTCGCGTCGTTCCCTTCATAAAAGCATTGATTTTGGAAGACCTCTCTCGCGGTCTACTAGACCACACCAAATCAACAAAACTAACTCGCATGATCTACAAAATAGACAAACAAAATTAACAGGGAGGGGTATGCACATAAATAATAATAGGGAAGGGAGGAGGGAGACAATAATAGCAACAACAACCTAGGCGACCGACTCGACCCACCACCAGCAAACGAGATCATGTTAATCTTCAAAAAGGTCAGAGGGGAAGCATTCGAGAGGGAATCAAATTGGAGTCGGCCTCCCCCCCCCCCCCCCCCCCCTCTCCTCTCTCTCTCTCAACTCTCGAACTGTCCCTTTGAACACAATGAATGGGTAGCAAAGAATCTAGCGTAAAGAAAATATTTTGTAAAGAGCAAGCAAACAGGACAGGAACATAGATTTATGGGTGGCCTAATGAGGTGCGAACGCAGAAATAGACACAACCTGTTACGAACATGAATTTTGGCACACAGATCAGTTAGCTAAAACTCTTCTTTTCAACAAGATGAAAATTAGCAAATATATGTTTTAACATGTTCATGAATTTAAAAAATATTAAGAAAATTGTTTACTGTTCCTAGAAAGTGGTCATGAATTAAAAAGGTAAAAGAAAATAAAAAAATAACAAAAAAGAAATGGAAAAGGAAACCAGGAGGAAAAAATAAAACAAGGAACAAAGAAAACGCGAAAAAAATCAAAGAAAACCAGGAAAAAACAATAACGAAAGAACAAACTAAAGGAGCATTCACACCTACTATCTCGGCCTAGGAAACTGCTCAGCTTGGTTTAGTGGACTAAGCGTCAAATAAGAACTACTACCTCTGGGCTTACTAGTTCCCCTAAAATTTAGGGTCATATTTTGATCATGATTTTAACTAATAAAATATAAGTTATATGTAACAAAAATAATATCATTTGAAACTACATTCAAATATGAATCCAACGATATAATTTTTAATGACATGCATAATCATTTTGCTAGTCAAATATGTGGTCAAACTTTGACCCATAATACGACGGGCACTAATAAGCCCGGACACATGTAATATTTAGTAAGAGCTCCTATTTGATGTGAGAGTCGTGTCTCTCTTATTGCGATACTGAGTACCGTCTTGCCTGTAGGGATCGCTAGAATGGGCCGGCACAATAACGTTAAGTTGGTTCAGAGGGAAGGTTCTATATATATATACACACCACCAACTGGTTTTGGGAACCTTTCACCCCGTTTTGGAAAGGTTCCTATAGGTTTTTACTTTTTCTTACCTTGGAAAACTTTTCTACCACTCTAGATATCTCTCATTTTCCTTATGCCACTCTTAGTTTTTGACAATGTATCACAAATTGCTATGTGCTGCAAAACTATGAAAGTGTAAAAAGTTGAGTAGCAAAACTGCAAAATCGAGGACAGTGTGGTCTTTTCCCCGTTGTGTTTGGTCAAAACGCACATTGACCAGAATGACATTTGTGATACATTGTTCAAAGCTAAGAGTGACAACAGTGACATGTAAAATTTTAGAGTGGCATAAAGAAATGGACAAAAGCTAGAGTGAAAAAATCCCTTTTCTTGTGCTTTTTTATTGGTTTCTTTTGGGAATTTATTGGTTATTTTTTCTTCTACTTTTTATTTTAAAATACGTCTCAACCGTTTTAAATAGGCATTGAGCATTTTTTGTATCCATGGTGAACATTTTCAGATCATATTAACATTTATATGAATCCAAGTTGAAACATTTGTCAAGTGTACATTGAACAGTTTTTGTATATATGTTGAATGTTTTTCTGATACAAGATGAACATTTTCCAAATACATGTTAAAAACTTGTCAAGTGCCTATTTTAGATTTTTTACCCACTCTATTTTCCTCAATGGATACCTTCTCCCCCTTGGTTTTTATCCACTCCCTCTCAACTTCCACCTTCTCGAATTGTATCTCCATGAACCCAGTACCTTTCTTCCTTCTTTTTCCTCCTTCATTTCATGCCTCTTTGCACTTAAAGCCTCTTTCTTGGAGATTATCTACAGGAACGAGGCCAACAATGAGATCACCGCTGCAACATACTTTGCCCTATATGCTTCCACTTCCTCCCCTAATTCTTAGAATGTGTTCCGCCGGTGCAATCCCATCTTCACTTGGCTCGGCATTTTCATGCACTTACACAGAATGGGGTCATGAGTCGCCATCATTGGTCTTTATCTTCTTGCTTGCAACATTGGGGATACTTGAGTGCTCCAATGAGACCCATCCACGTCTTTGCCTTGTTCAACTTAATCCAACAATGATTCATAATAAATGCCCTGCCCTCATTATTCTTGTACAATGTCACCACCAAGTTCAACTAGCAAGTGAAATTCATGTCAACATCTTCCCTGCTGATGTGCGCCTAGCTAGGTGTGTGGTTTGTTTGCGGGTCCTAGTGTCCACGTGCTGATGTGGTTATCCGCCAGAAGCCCCTACCTCTTCCCAAGATGTAGGGGAGGAAACAGAGGCGGAACCAGGATTTCATGAAGCCTTGGGCTAATTCTAAGCGGCTATAAATAACACTGAAGAACACTAACTTGAAAAAAATACCTCAAAAAGGGCCAAATACAAGTTACAACACATGTTGGATTTCTAGTTTTTTTCTATTTATGAATACTACCTCCATTTCAAAATATAAGATGTTTTGATAGGCTAGTAAATATGAAACAATAGTTGACTAACGTAATTCAATTCAATATCATAAATTCGTTGATTTCGGCTCTCACACAAAAGAACTGGGGACAATTTGTTGATACGACAAACAAGAGATTAGATAATTTACCCGTCCAACCAGTCGCCGAGATGGAGCAGAACAGGAGGAGAAATAGGATGGTTGCTCCTACTGTTAAAACAAATACAGGAGGGCTGCCCCTATGATGCGAGATGGTCCTAAGCGGGATGATCTGGAGAATTGGAGGTCTAGACGTCCGATCTGTCGAGCAGGAAAACGTGTGGGGCGGCGCAGGCATCAAACGATAGATGAAAATGCTCGCGATTTTTGCCCTATAATTGCCCTAAAAAGGAAAAATACTAGCGATTGATTCGCCTTTGGAGATTCGTGCGTCCTCGGAGCTCGGTTGGGCTGTGAAGCTATGTGGGCCTTTTGTTTTTTGAGAAATAGAAACTGTGTGGGTTGAGGCATGGGGCTGGGTGAGCACGCCTATGGCTGGGCCTGTATAGGGCTACGGATCTGACCAAAATTCCTAATAAGATGTACTGCACTAGTTGGGCCACGCCTGGGGCTATAGCCCCAGCTGCCCCAGGCCCAATTCCGCCCCTGGGAGGAAAGGAAAAACTGATAGGGTGTACATTATGGTAGGTTTAGAGGTGTTCCTTGGAGCTTTTTTTGGCTTTATTCGTTTCCGACTAACAAGTACGGAGAAATAGGGGGGGGGGCGCTTGGAAGATGCCCTCAAAGCCAAGTCACCGAGTCGGTATAAAGTACTAGAAACACAATATCAATTCATATTGATGGGGAATTTTTTTGGGGGGAGGGGGGGTGCTAGTGCGGACGAGTAGGGGTGTTTAGGGGTCTTCTTTGGAATCGGCTTTTGTCAGTTCTTCCTATTTCAAACACGTAGGGGGATGGTAAAGAACGCCCTTGAAATGTCATCGCGTTCGAGTTACGACAAACTACCAGAAAGAACACATTATCAATTTATCAACCTTAAGATGGTTTGGTTGATACTCAAAAACAGCTCGGATTTATCACTTTGTACTGATAATAACTAAAAAAGCACTTCAAAACAACCAACTGACAGCTGGCTCGCGTCGGCCGCGTTCGCTATCGTCAGATTCGATTTTGATCGGATGACGCACAACGCACCCACACACGCATGGTAGACACAGGGACTTGCAACACGAACCACGTTGCGATGGCAACACGGCTAAGCTACAACCTGCAGCAGCAATCCGACTCACACACGACAGACACATGAACTTGCAGTACGGCTCAAGTTGGCATGGCAACACGGTTCGCGTTAATAATCATGAGAAATTCCTGCCAAACCGCGTCTCACACAAGTGACAAGACGGGGCCGAAGGCTCTTGCGCGCGCTCGCGCTCACGCGTGCCGCGGGCCACGGCGAGGCATGGGGGGCCGCAGGAGCCGGCGTCACGAGGATCCACCGGAGCGCGGCAGGAGGAGCTCCCTCCCTGCCACTGCCACTTTCACCAACCCGGCCAAAAGCACCCGACACCAATTCCGCTGCCTCGGAAAGACAGATGGAGGAGACCCACCGTATCACCGAACTCTGGCGCCTGAAAAGGCTGCAGCAATACTCCTGCACCTCTTTTGTCTTCGCCGGCGTTGCTCCCCAAACCTTTTCTCCGTGCAAGCAATGAACAAGAGTTCGCCTCTCTCTGTCCACCACAACAAACCCCTCCCGTAACAGTACCAGGGAATTTCACGCATATACTTGTAGTACCACTATATTGTTTGTAGCTACAGTTAATAAAAGGATGCCACCGTGATTGTGTTCTCCTGTCTGGAAAGTTTGCCGTCTTGCACCTTCACATCCTCTCTAAGTCGAGCCATGCAAAACACATCGCCGTGTGTATTTCGTTATGACATTGCTGCTTTTTCTGAATTAAGAGAGGCCCGGTAATTCGCTCACATGTGAGAATTACTTGCGGAATACCTGACGAACGGTAGTCAGATAACCTTGACTATATCACCCACAAAAACAAAACAAAAAAAAATACCTCTGCACATGTGCCCGAAAAAGAAAAAGGCACAATAAAATGTTAATAATTGACCAAAAAGAAATGATTGTCTTTGAGATTAGCGGTACAGCATAAATTTTCCGTTATACAACAACCATTGATCAATCTATCTCTTTCAAAAATGATTAAAAGTTGTGAACTGCTTGTTGGCTGCGAAACTCCCCTGACGAGATTGCGAGCATCAATGCCGCTGACCGTAACTACATTACTTGATGAATGAATTTTCATTTCCCGCAACAAAATAATCAAAAGACGCCGATTTACGCTCTGACTCAAACTTTTGTTGTTTTTGACTTCCATTGTATTCAATGTTGTTCTCATGTGTCGTTGCGATTGATCTGAGAGAAGTTTCCTCTCCTCTCCGATCCTTTAGAGAAGATTTTTCTAGTAGCACCACACCGCCACCCCTCCTCCGCCAGTAGTATGTTGTCACCCTCCCCCTCCTCTGCCGGCTCATCGGGTCTAGGGGTGGATGCCCTGGCCTATCGATGGAGCTCTAGTTTTTCCCGCTTTGTGGCTTTTAGTAGGGTTACGCGGTGGCGACGATGCTGATGTGGCGAACATTTTCTCCTACGGTCTCCCTATCTCGACGGTGTCTGCTTCAGCAACATCAATGGCTCATTGGTGTAGATTGTTTTCTATTCTCTACACGGAAAATTCAGACTACTTGGGCTTAATTCTCCTTTTTCATTCAACGGCACAAACCCAAAACCTTGCACAGCTCTGACAAGGCCTAGGTTAACCAAATTGAAGTTTGGCATATAAATTACATTAACACTGGGCCAATTGTTAGTGTTTTCAAATAAAATTGCTCTACTCACCAGTACAAAAATAAAAGGAGTGTCCATGTTTTAGGTTCCTTGAAATATTTGTACACGTCGATCTATTTTGAAGCCTTTGGATTAATATGTAGCTATGAATACCTCAATTTTAATTCCTACATAACCTATGGACAGAACTTGCACTGAATTTTCATGATTTGGAAAGTTTAAGTTTCGTCTAACCAAGGTGCAATTTCAAGTGTATTAGATTTACGAAAATTTCATGCAACTGGAAGTTAGCAAGAACCATAATCCTTTCTACTACTCCCTCTGTTCATTTTTGTAAGTCTTTTAAGACAGCTGAAATTGAACTGTTTTGCTTTGTCAAAAAAAATTAAACTATTTTAGGTGCTATTTTAAATGTCTAAAACGTGTTACAAAAGTGAACAGAGGGAAGGGAGTAGTAGACCTCATAATAGCAAAAGACAAATCCAGTCAGAAAATTTTTCTTAACACATATAGGGATGTGCAATCACTCGGTATGTGGAAGTGTGACAGAAGGATGAATTTGATCACCTGGCGATATATAAGCAGCCACTCAAACCCGACAAAATTGGCCCTAATTTTGCTTTTAATCGCTTTTAATTTACGCAGACAAACCAAAATTACTTCACCTGTTAATTCACCACGTCCGTGAAGTCTATGTCCTTGATGAACTGGTCCACCAGCTGCCGCTGCGCCGTCGGCAAGTTGGTCCGGAGATCGTCGAGCAGCGGGCCTGGGATCAGGCTGTACGGGAAATCGAGCGGCGGCAGCTCCGGGAAGTCGTCGAGGAGGTCAAAGTCCTTGGAGTACCATGTCTGCGCACTGCACTCGCCGCCCAGTTGCCCGTGCGTGCCTTGGAGCTCGGTCGCCGCGTCCACCCTAGCCGCCGCCGACTTCTTTGTCTTCTTCATCTTCACGCTCCCGGCCGCCGGCTTCTTCACCTTCTTCATCTTCACGCTCCCCGCCGCTTGGCCGGACGACTCGGAGACGCCGCCGCCTGCCTTGAAGTTGGTGACAGCCCTCGCGCCGTGCAGCTCGACGGCCGCGGCGTCGTACGCTCTGGCGGCGTCCTCGGCGGCGTCAAAGGTGCCGAGCCACCGCAAGGTCTTGGAGTGCCTGATCTGCGCCCCGTACCTGCCGCTTGCCATCTGCAGCACGCCGCGGAGATGCCTGACCGCCTTCTTCTTCTTCATCATCTTCTTCCTCTTCACCGGTGAGGACGGCTCTGCCGTGGCGCCCTTGCCCTCGCACTCGCATGGGAGGTGCTGCGCCTGCGCGACGCCGTCATCATCAGCGGCAGTCACATGCGGTTGCTCGAAGTTGGTAACAGCCGCCGCGCCGAGCAGCTTGACGGCCGCGGCGTCGTACGCTCTGGCGGCCTCCTCGGCGGTGTCGAAGGTGCCGAGCCACACCTGAACCTTGTCCTTGGGGTCATTCATCAGCGCCCCGTACCTGCCGCTGGGTCTCCGGGACACGCAGCGGAAGAACTCGGTGCGGGCCTCCGGCCGAGCCGCCTTCCTCCTCCTACCCACAGCTTCCGCCGGCGCCGCGCGCAGAGCTGGATCTTGGGCTCCCACGGGCTCCTCGCGCTGCTGATCCCTCGCCACCATCGCCTGCGCGGCGGCCGCGGGAAGACCACTGTCCGCCGCCGCCACCATCATCACGCTCGCACTGGACCTGGCGGCGCTGCCACGAGGAGAGCTTCTCGCTCGCCGCCCACCGGCATCATGATCGTGCATAAGCTAGCCTTGCGGCGTGGAAGAGATCGTGCTGCGGTAACTGGCCGGTGTAGCTGTCAGGTTACTTTTCTTTTTCTGACTTGTGGTTCTGGAGCCATATGGGCGTCGTGCGCTTTTCTTTTCACCGTGAGGAGCTGCTCCCGTCCCACACTTCTCTTCTCTACATGCAAGTGTTCTCAAGCTTTATTACTTTCAAACCTATTTCAAATCAAAATTTCAAAAAAAGCTTTACTTTCAATCCGAGCTTTCAAATTGAAATTCATATTCACGGTTGTGTTCCTCATGCAGACCGATAAGATGACAATATATTAAAAAAAGAAAAAAAAGTTCATTTTACTACCCTGAACAAAGTTGCTGGTTCACATTACCCCTTGATTTATTTTTTGGTTCCCTTACCCCCTAAACAATCCCATACCGGACACAAAAAAACCCTGGGTGGTTTTCCTAGACCGGATGCTGACATGGACACGGTCAAAGGTGGTATTTTGACCTACGGGTGGGTCCCACTATGGCAGGGGTGTCTTCAACCCCTCGCCAGGAGGACGCTGCGTTGTGGGCGTTCGTGCGTCGACGGCCACCTCATGCTTCACACTATCCCACACGTCCCCGGGCCTTTCTTCGCGCCATAGAAACGTGCACAACCTCCTCTACCTGTTCCCTCTTTCACAGCTTCCTCTGCCCTTCTCTAGCTCTCTCTCCCAAGTGTCTCCGAGAGAAACCATCGCCGCCGCCCTCTGTCCTCGTGTCCACCAGCCACCTCTTGCCACACCAACATGTCCAGGAGCTCCGCCTAGACGCCTTGAACATCTCCGTAGAAGAACTCAAGCTCGGACACACTGCATCACGCTAACCGCCATCTTCTTCCTCGTTGGCATCCGAAGATCGTCGTTGTCGATTCGGGCACTTCAGAGCCTCCCCGAGCCAGAAAAGATGCCCTACGACTTCACTATGAGCTCCTACGCATTTACCTTCTTCCCCCTTCGTCGATTTGGTCCTCGAACTAAGGTAGCCCCCATGACCGAAGCCGCCGTCCGCCATTGCCGATGAGCTCGTCTCTGCCAAGCTCTCCCAGCCGCCATGTGTTGCCACCCCGCTACTAATCTTGCTCGTCTGCATGCTCCATCACAGTTGCCCGCATGCATCGAGCGCCGCCGCCGCCCAGCTCGCTTCCATCGCCAGCACCAGCCCCCCCAGCACCCGCTGCTACAACCAGCCAACGCGCCTCGTCGCGTTGGTCACACAAAGCCCACGCGCGCATCCATCCTCCGCCGGAATTGGCCGGCCGGCGATGTCCGATGTGCCCCGGTTAGCCACCGGCTAAACCTATTGTTAGCACTTAGTTAATCCACCCCTTGAGTCACTGCCAAGCAGGTCCCACTACCTAATTAATCACAGGGCTAATTTTTTGTTTGGATTAAGTTAATCATCATGGCCCCACCCACAGGTCAAAACCACCATTGACCAGCGCCACGTCAGCTGCAAGTCAAGACATACCACCCAAGGGTTTTTTTTGTCCGGTATGGGATTGTTTAGGGGGGTAAGGGAACCGACAAATAGATCAGGGGGTAATGTGAACCACCAACTTTGTTCAGGGTAGTAAAATGGACTTTTTTTCTTAAAAAAAGAAGATGACGGTCTGTTACAAAAAAAGAATATGATGATCTATTACAAAAGCAGATGATGATGATCTATTACAAAAAGAAGAATATAATGGTCTATTATGGATTGTTTGGGATAGAAGCAAGTCCCTAATAACATTATTGCTTGCACATAATTAATATGAGAAATTGATTGCATTTTTACAAATTCTGGAGCATGGACTGGGTATTTTGGAAATGCAAGTATGAGTCATGAAAGAAATTTCATAGTGCAAACCATACGTTATGAATTGTTTGGATTTGAAGCAATTTCTAATAGCATTGTTGTGTGCTCATTATAAAAAAAAAAGAGCAATTAAAATTTTGTGCACACATTTCGAGCGCTATTTCAAAAATGTAACTCCACGTCACGAGCTTGCTTCTCATGATTTTTTTTCTTTCAAACATGCAAGTACGTGGCATCCAACAAAGGCGTTTAGATTGTCATTTTATTGAAAGCATTTGTGTCATACTAAAACTACATGCAAAAGAGAACCTACTTCGACAAGTTCATATAACCCGACAAGCGAAGTGATTTTACATTCTTGCGACTTAATAAGCCCCGTCCAAGCAGAAGACCTACGTGTCGTTTGAGTCACAAGGCAAAGTCACGCTGATGCGGGGAAGCCGATGATGGTGGAGTCGAGTGAGGGACCGCGCTAGAGTTAAAGAATATGGTTAACGGTGTCACCAGAGCCACCAATAGGATGGTATCTTCAATTCTTGGTGCTCGCTCGACACTGCTAACACGAGGGATTAGCTTGAATCAAAGATACCGCGGTGACCGTAATAGGACTATAGGAGGATGGAGAAGAACAAGGGTAACAAAAAAAATGTTGAACTTAAACCGAATGACCGATTTATTTTTATTGTAGTTATTGTAGTGCCCATATGTGAATCCAGACAAAAGATTAGCAGGACATATATATACTCCCTCCGTTTTTTTAGTCTGCATATAAGATTAGATCAAAATCAAACTTTGTCAACTTTGACTAAGTTTATAGAAAAAAATATATCAAGATTCACAATATGAAATCAATATTGTTAGATACATCATGAAATTAGTTTTCATGCCATATAGCTTTAGTATTGTAGATGTTGATATTTTTTCCAACAAAGTTGGTCAAATTTTATAAAGTTTAACTTTGACCAAATCTTATATGCAGACTAAAAAAAAACGAAGGGAATATTTTTTTTATTGTGAAAGTTTCTATTGTTTGGGGCTTTGGCCTACTGAAATAATGAATTTACCGCGCAGAGCGTGTTAAAACTCTGTATCTTATACTTGCCGGAAAAAAAAGATATATGTACTATCTTGTACTCCCTCCGTTCCACAAAATTAGTATAAAAGTTGGGTTATCCATTTTAGAACGGAGGGAGTAGCAGCCTACCAGAGGCCAAAGCTTCAAGCGCACCGGTGTTGCGCTAGACGCCCGCATGAACCACCGGTGCTTCGGGGGGCCGTGTGCGTGCACGGTCCAGGCACACGCACAGGCCGGCGCAAGGACAGCAGCAGGGAACGGCCGAGGAGCTTTGCCTGCCATTTTCGCCAACCCGGCCAAGCCCAAAGTACTGGGCGACACCCTCTGGACTCTGAAAAGGCTGCGGTACTCCGGCATCTGCATCTGTCTGGTTTTTCTCCTCCAAAGGATCATCTTTTGTCCGTGCAATGGATAAGCAGGAGTTCTGCAACTTTATTTCTTTATGTGTCTATTGCGAGGACGCCATAGCCATTGCCATAGTCAATTTGTGATTGCATATCATTATTGTGTTTGTGTCATCTACTCCCTCCGTTCCAAATTACTCGTCGTGGTTTTAGTTCAAATTGGAAATACATCAGTGAAGTTGTAAAATCTACATATAACAAGGAAATCCACATTTACAAGAGAATGTGTGTCGGATAAGAAAATTAAGGAATTTTGTTATCCATAGTGAGACACGAAAATCTCTCCTTTCTTTGAATATTTTTTTGGTTCACAAATTGCATGATATGGCACAATGTTGGGGTCTACATATTCCGAATACTTTTACATGAAGCTTTTCTGAAGAACCATTAGATATGTGAACATCATATTGTTTTATTATTTCCTTTGCATCTAGACTGAAATTGGGCTTACTCGGACTTAATTCTCATCTTTACTCATGGCTTAATTCTTATGTTTAGCTCTCCCGTACAAACCTAAAATCTTTTTTTTCTGTGTGCAAATGACCTAGATCTATTATAAAGGTAAACCAGAAATGCAAAGCATCCCACGCATAATAACATTAAGTCGAGACCCTCTACATAAGTCATTATTTTCGAAGCGCAAACTTAGGCTTAATAATGTGCAAATTTAGGCGTCTCAGATTTACCAAAAAATCACAAGACAAAAATTAGCAAATTGTGAGAATAAGCGTCGTGATCAATCCTCCTTCCCTCGACCTGATAACAAACATAGCTTTGACTGGACCTAAACAACGTCGGTGAAGTCCATGTCCTTTTTTTTTGCGAGTGAAATTTGTATTACTCAACCACCAAGAAGATTACAATCAGCCGCTGCTAGTTCTACCGCAACAGAGGAACCAGATCCTAGCCAAGTCATTGTTCTTCCCTCTATGCGTGCAAAATTTGCCAAGCTATCACTAACCTTATTAACATGGCGGCTAACATGAGTAATACAACATTCACGAAGTGACATGAGATATCTAATCTCCTTAACTAAGGAAGCATAAATCGACCTATCTTGTTCTCGTCCTTTGATCATCTTGACTGCCACAAGTGAGTCCATCTCAATGATGACCGGAAGTTCGCTTCTCTGGATCGCTAGGGATAAGCCTTCCATGCACGCCTCTAGGACAATATGGCTAGTGAGGAGAGCTTGTTATAGTTGAAGATTATTCTTAACAGAGCCGCCTCTAGGACAATATCTTGATGCTTGTTTGACATGGCATTAGATGAGCTTCAATGGGGGATACTGCAGCGAGGACAATAGGAAGAGGAAGAACAAGGGTAAACCATTGAATCCAGATCGCGGATGACAATAGGAGGAGGAAGAACAAGGGTAAACCAAAGAAAAGAGATTCTACCATGCATGGGATATCCCATGCATGGCCAAACCGTTCATCTTGTGGGAGATTCGTGCACTTATCCCATGTAATCATTCTTTTATCTATAGCCATCTGACAATTTTATGGAGCAAGGCTGCAGCCGAGTATTATGCTAGGTCGATGCACTATATTCCTACTAGTTCTCTCTCCGACACACTAGTATATGGATTTTATTTTCAGTCTGATAAACTTCGAACAAATGTATTTTAAAATAAATATAGGATGAATAATCTGTATGAATGTGTGTCTTTGTTTCAATGATATGTTCGAAACAAATTCAATATTTAATATTTTTTGCCAGTTTTGAATTTTGAGTTTTTGAAACACAGTGAAACATGTGCAAAAATAGATTATTACATGATGATGGTTTTCACGTGGATATGTAACTACGTTTGTGTACTTGCACACATTAGTAAGTTTAATAACAACGAAAAATAACTTCTACAAATTGGCGTAAAACAAGGCTAACAATCATTGGTTTTATTGTTTCATCAACTTTTAAAATTCATATTTTAAGAAAGATCTCGTCGCCAGGAACGGAAATATGTAAGACCATAAATAAACAAAATTATTTAAAAACTACGACGGTTTTAAATATGAGACTGAACTTAAAATGCATCAGTGGATTGAGGAGAGAGAGGGAGAATCTAGGGAGGTTGTAGGGGTAGGATGGAGTAGGTTTGACGCAGATGTAGCCTTGTGTCGTATGGTCGACAAGGCTTCGTTGCTTGTGCGGTTTCCGGCCTAGTTTTTTTTTGTACCACGCACCGCTATGTTTTGTTTACGACCGGGAGCCGAATCAATTTTTTTCCAAATAAATTCAGGTGGAAAGTCTTTCTCCCCTGAAAAAACTAGGAGTACAAATTATCGGCCGGTGGCACATGCGAGCAACCGGGGGCAGGAGGAGCACCGGCCCACGCCCACGCACGGGCTTGGCACACGCCCACGCACGGGCACTGGCAGGCATGGGGACAGCAGGAGCTCCCTGTCCCTGACCCTGCCATTTTCACCAACCCAGCCAGCCAAAGCACCCGACACGTCTGGACCCTGCAAAGGCTGCAAGCACATCACTAGCAATGCTCCGGCATCTGCGGCCATTTTTTTGTTCTCCAAAGGATCGTCTTTCCTCCGTGCAAAACAAGATCTTTGTCATTTTTCTTCCACGTGTATACAACCATTGCTTTGTATCTACTCCTTCCGTTTCAAATTACTCGTCACAGAAATGGATGTATCTAGAATTAAAATACATCTAAATACATCCATACTTGCGACAAGTAATTCGGAACGAAGGGAGCAGTTACTACGAGAATGGCATTTGCCATCGTCGATGTTGTGTAGTGTAATTCGACAAGTGTGTTTCCAAATCCAAATTAGAGAAACACACAAAAAAAATCAATCTTTATAGTATGTAGGTAGGTAAAAGTCAGCCTTGCATTAATTTCGCTCACAAAAAGAAAAAAATCCACTCGGAAAATCTTTGGAACTCTTGCAGTTATGGAAATCATATGCATGTGTGTGCTTGTATTGGATATCAATTTTGTAATCACACGCGTCTGTTGTATCTTGTGTAAATCCTACTACCTTCGTCTAAGTACTCCCTCCATTTCAAATTACTCGTCGTGGTTTGGAACGGAGGGAGTATAAGCCTTTTTTGTGTGTTCTAATACAGACTACATACGGAGTAAAATGAGTGAATCTACACTCATCTATACATAACCATATGTAGTCCGCATTGAAATCTAAAAAAAGCTTATACTTAAAGATGAAGAGAGTATCATATAAATTACTCCCTCCGTTCGGAATTACTTGTCACAAAAATGGATGTATCTACAACTAAAATACATCTAGATACATCCATTTTTTGGATGAGTAATTCCGAACAGAGGGAGTAGTGAACATGAACCATGTCAATGTTTCAAACCTCGGCTTCCATTCCATAGAACGCTAGCAGATCAATGTCAATGTTGAAAGTTTTGCACGCCGTGCATGCAGATGGACTCTTTCTCTCTCCTCTCTCCGAAAAGCCGTAGAAAAGCCGGTGCGGAAGTGGAACAAAGAGACAAGCATCCTGGTGCGGTGCAGTGCTGCTGTACAAGAGATCGTATCATGCTGCAGCCTTTGCAGCAGATCGGCGATCTGCCTCGCAGCCCAGCTTTTTCAGGAGAGAAGTTTGGGCTTTTCACGCAAGAAAGGCTTTTGCTTGCCCTCTGCAATGCCTATCCATTATGTCGATACAAAGCTGCTCCTACGTTTTCTGTGGTTCGCCGCTTGTTCCAAACAATTCAAATTTTCTTTGAGCTGCACCCATCACAATCTTCTCTCTACATAGTTCAATTTTCCCGTATTATTTCATCGTATTTTTTTCTCTAGATAGAAATAGTGCTACGTGAGAATGGCCTTACTTTGAGAGAGAGGGAGTCAAAAAGAACCTGACGACGGGTGGCGGCAACAGTGCTACGTGACAAACAAGTTTGAGAACGCAGGCCTCGACGGCGTCGTCTCATCCACAGCCCGAACCCTCTCTCTCTCTCTCTCTCTCTCTCTCTCTCTCTCGTCCTCCTCTGCCTCCCCGAAAACCCCCGAGAACCTCACGCGCTCTCCCCGCGGCGCTGCGATGGCGGCGGAGCACGACGGAGCGGCCCGCGGCAGGAGGAAGAAGACGGTCCGGTCGGAGGTCCTCGGCGTGTACCGGCTGCAGCGCGGCAAGTACCGGGCGCGGATCTGGGACCCGTCGCGGCGCGCCATGAAGAACCTCGGCGCCTTCGCCACCGCCCAGGAGGCCGCCAGGGCCTACGACGCCGCCGCCGTCGGGCTGCACGGCGCGGCCACGGCGCTCACCTACTTCCGCCAGCACACGGCTGCCGACGGCGACGGCGACGCGCCGCTCCTGCACGTCGACGCGGACGCCAAGGCCGATGGCGGGGACGCGCCGGTCCTGCGCGTCTCGTGCGTGGGCGCGGACGTCGGGGTTGTGGAGTCGCGCCCAGGCCGGGATGCGGCGGAGAGCGCCGTGGAGAGGAAGGCGCCGCTCAGGCCGGTCGCCCGGACCGTGTTCCGCCGCGGGCGCCGGAGGCCGGGCGGCAAGTGTGCGGCGAGGATCAGGTGCCCAAAGGGGGGAGCTCGGAGGTACCTCGGCGGCTTCAGCACCGCCGAGGAGGCCGCCAGAGCCTACGCCGCGTCGGCGGTGAAGCTGCGCGGCGCGATCGGCCTGAAGAAGGCGCGCGCGGCTGGGGAGGTCGGCTTCAAAGGTCAGGCCGGAAGGAAGACGCAGGCAGCGGCGGCGGCTAAGTCGAAGTCGAGGTCGAGGTCGAGCTCTCTGCCGGCGTTCCGCGGCGTGCGCCAGACAGGGGGCGGCAAGAAGTACTCTGCGCGCATCTGGGACCCGGCGCGGCGAGCGAAGCTGTTTCTCGGCGCCTTCGACACGGCCGAGGAGGCCGCCGGAGCGTACGACGCGGAGGCCGTCAGGATGCGCGGCGCCAAGGCCAAAACCAACCTGAAGCAGCAGCCCACGGCGAGGAAGAAGGCGGCGGCGGCAAGGACGGGCGCCGGGACCAAGTTCTGCGGCGTGCACCGGAAGCCCAGCGGCAAGTACGCGGCGCAGATCAGACACGTCGGGGAGAGTTCTCGGTGGCTCGGCCTCGAGGACGCCGCCAGAGCGTACGATGCCGCGGCCGTCAAGCTGCATGGCGTGAAGGCCATAACCAACTTCAAGCAACCACCCATGGCCGCCGCCGTTGACGACGGCGGGGAGTCGCCCATGGACCACAACGACGTCCCGGAGCTGCGTGGCGTGACGGCCAAAACCAACCTCAACCAGCCACCCATGGTCGCCGGCTCTGCTGATGGCGGCGAGGAGTCGCGCATGGACCTCGCCGACAACGACTTCCCCGAGCAGCCGGCGCTCGACCTCTTCTCGGGCACCATCACCGCAGACGCGCAGCTCGAGGATGTGTTCGCCGACTTGCCGCCGTTGGATTTGCAGCAGGTGGACGAGCTCCTCATGGACATGGACTTCGCCAATATGATGGCTTGACTTGCGTGTGTTCGTCCGGCGTAAAACAAAACGGAGATGAAATGCGGCAAATTTTGTCAGGGGCTTTGAATTGCACAGTTGATTTGTCAGGGGCTTTGAATTGCACAGTTGATCAAATTCTCCTTTTGTTTGAATATGAGGAAACATGAGTACTTCATTTAGCTATGATGTTGGTTCTAGGTGATGTTATCTCTTACCCATGAATCCATGATGAAGAGCCGAACATTCAAAACTTGGATTCTGTGTTAATGCAACCAATTGGATCTCCACTTGGTAATTGGATCTTACAGATTGTGTTGTCAATTAGTTTGGTTTTACAAGGT
This sequence comes from Triticum aestivum, assembly GCF_018294505.1. Taxonomy (NCBI): domain Eukaryota; kingdom Viridiplantae; phylum Streptophyta; class Magnoliopsida; order Poales; family Poaceae; genus Triticum; species Triticum aestivum. The sequence goes on from NC_057809.1 coordinate 104,886,106, forward strand.
TTTGAACTGATGACTTGAGCAGGCAAGAAAAGATGAGATGTGTGAAAAAATGGTGATTTGTGCGAAAAAAATCGGTGATATGCGTGGAAAATTTAGTGAGATGTGTAACCGACACCTCAGCCCCATAGGATAGCATCATGACTAAATTACATGTCGCATAAATACACCTAATTTAGTCAGAAGTGTGTCGAATGAAGAGCCGAGGATATGAAATGTTTGTGAAAAATTCGGTCCCACTCAAAACATCGGGATTTCTTATCTATTTGAAAATTCAGCTGTTTAAGTTCCCATAGAAAAAAAATACACATTTGCATGAATTTGTTGTTTGTTCATATTTCATAAGCGTTTACACGTGGTATTTTGTTATATTTATTACCCATGTGAAAAATATATTTTCTCTATAATGCAATGAAGAACGCACAGGGGCTTTTTACTAACAAAACAAATAATGGCATTTAACCTTTCATATTCGTAGATTAAAATTGCCCGGGACAATCAAGCAACTGGCTTGACATGATGATGATGGTTCAAAATGGAAGATGTTCAAAGAAACCCAACATAATAATTGCACAGTAAAGCCAAGTTTGTGGTCATGTCTGGTTTATGTCTCAAGTTGCCCTATTAAACTTTTGGCTAGTCAAAGTTTTGTTTGAGTTTTTTGTGCCCATAAGTTGGCCAACATTGTCTTCAAAATAAACTAGAGTTGGTAGTAGACCACTAGCTTGCCAAAAGCTGATAACAATCCAAACAAAAAATAAATTATCAAACATTGTCATCCAATTGCTAACTATAGTTTGGCCACAATCCAAACACCCCCCTACAATGAAAAGGCAATGAAAAAACCTAATGTTTCTTTAAGGTAAGAGGCATGTGGGAAAAGTTTCCATAATGCACTATCATCCATTGACCAACCTTTTCCAAACTTACTTAAAATTGTTGTGCTAAATGTCGATAGTCAGAAAAGACTAGTTTGATTGTCAGTATTTTTAGATTACGAAAGTCGTGTACAAAAATTGCCTAAAAGTGTATTTTTCACATTATGCACTAGTTTTGCGTTGTCATTGAAAATAGTGTTCGACCTCATGTTGTGAGGATTATGTCAATGGCCCATTGATGTAAACCACACTTGTCACCTGAGCAAATCATAGAAACAACACATAATGCACACAAGTAGACCATAATAGACTGAAGATCTCTAAAAGAAGATTGCAAGATATTGTGAAAGTGGAACCCTCCTCTTTTCTGCTTGATTCAAATTGTCGATATCACCTCTATGATGTTTTAACGAGTGCTAGAAATTTCCACTAACACAATACACTTGGTATGGTCACTTGACAAGTCGAGAGAAGTTATAGTATACCAAACCTTCTCTACATTGCTACGAAAATATAGTAATATTGCTGACAATTTATGGAAGAAAATGATGACCCACAAGTATAGGGGATCTATCGTAGTCTTTTCGATAAGTAAGAGTGTCGAACCCAATGACGAGCAGAAGGAAATGATAAGCGGTTTTCAGCAAGGTATTCTCTGCAAGTACTGAAATAAGTGGTAACAAATAGTTTTGTGATAATATAGGTTGTAACGAGCAACAAGTAACAAAAGTAAATAAAGTGCAGCAAGGTGGCCCAATCCTTTTGTAGCAAAGGACAAGCCGGAACAAACTCTTATAATAGGAAAAGCGCTCCCGAGGACACATGGGAATATCGTCAAGCTAGTTTTCATCACGTTCATATGATTCGCGTTTGATACTTTGATAATTTGATATGTGGGTGGACCAATGCTTGGGTGTTGTTCTTACTTGAACAAGCATCCCATTTATGATTAACCTCTATTGCAAGCATCTGCAACTACAACAAAAGTATTAAGGTAAACCTAACCATAGCATGAAAATATATGGATCCAAATCAGCCCCTTACGAAGCAACGCATAAACTAGGGTTTAAGCTTCTATCACTCTAGCAACCCATCATCTACTTATTACTTCCCAATGCCTTCCTTTAGGCCCAAATAATGGTGAAGTGTTATGTAGTCGACGTTCACATAACACCACTAGAGGCTAGACAACATACATCTTATCAAAATATCAAACGAATACCAAATTCACATGACTACTCATAGCAAGACTTCTCCCTTGCCCTCAGGAACGAATGTAATTACTCACAAAGCATATTCATGTTCATAATCAGAGGGGTAATAATATGCATATAGGATCTGAACATATGATCTTCCACCAATTAAACCAACTAGCATCAACTACAAGGAGTAATCAACACTATTAACAACCTACTAGCACCAATCCCGGATTTTGAGACAAGAATTGGATACAAGAGATGAACTAGGGTTTGGAGATGAGATGGTGCTGGTGAAGATGTTGATGGAGATTGCCCTCTCCCGGTGGGAGGAGCGTTGGTGATGATGATGGTGATGATTTCCCCTTCCGGGAGGGAAGTTTCCCCGGCAGAACAGCTCTGCTGGAGCTCTAGATTGGATCCGCCAAGGTTCCGCCTCGTGGCGGCGGAGTCTCGTCCCGAAAAGTTCCTCCTTATTTTTTTCTCATCGAAAGACCTCATATAGGAGAAGATGGGCATCGGAGAGCCACCAGGGGGCCCACGAGGTAGGAGGGCGCACCCTAGGGGGGGCGCCCCCCACCCTCATGAGAAGTGTGTGGGCCCCCTGGCCTTCATCTTTGGCGTGGATTTTTTTATTTCTTTTAAGACATTCCGTGGAGTTTTAGGACTTTTGGAGTTACGTAGAATAGGTCTCTAATATTTGCTCCTTTTCCAGACCAGAATTCCAGCTGTCGGCATTCTCCCTCCTTTTGTAAACCTTGTAAAATAAGAGAGAATAGCCATAAGTATTGTGACATAAAGTGAAATAACAGTCCATAATGCGATAAATATCGATATAAAAGCACGATGCAGAATGGACGTATCAACTCCCCCAAGCTTAGACCTCGCTTGTCCTCAAGCGAAAAGCCGATAATAATAAATATGTCCTCATGTTTAGGGGTAGAGGCGACGATAAAAATAAAATACGGACATGAAGGCATCATGATTATTCTCATAACAGCAACATATATAGATTTTGTCATATGATTACTTATGTTCAAGTGATGATCTATTCACAATGCAAAAGTATAAATCATAAACCTTATTGGGCTCCGACAAACTATAATCTCAGTCATTGAAGCAATTGCAATTTATCATAACATCGAAAAGAGTCTATGTCAGAGCTAAAAAGCAAGTCCACATACTCAACTATCATTTAGTCCTTCATAATTGCTAACACTCACGTGATACTTGTGGTTACGGAGTTTTAATCGGACACAGAGAAAGATAGGGGCTTATAGTTTTGCCCCACAACCTTTTACCTCAAGGGTAATGTCAACAATAATGGTTCATGCTCCCCTACATCCAATTATATATATATATATATATATATATATATATATATATATATATATATATATATATATATATATCATGTTCTTTCCAACATGCTGAGCTTGCCAAAAGATAAAATAAAAAAAGAAAAGGTGAAGATCACCATGACTCTTGCATAAGGTAGAAGATAATAATAAAGGAACCTTCGCAGAGGGAAGCAGAGGTTGCCATGCGCTTTTATGGTTGGATATATAAAATCTCAATGTGAAAGAACGTCACTTTATATTGCCCCTTGTGATATGAACCTTTATTATGCAGTCCGTCGCTTTTATTACTTCCACATCATAAGATCGTATAAAGCTTATTTCTCCCACACCCATCAATCATACATATTTAGAGCAATTTTTATTGCTTTGCACCGATGACAACTTACTTGAAGGATCTTGCTCAATCCATAGGTAGATATGGTGGACTCTCATGGCAAAACTGGTTTAAGGATATTTGGAAGCACAAGTAGTATTTCTACTTGGTGCTGAGAATTTGGCTAGCATGAGGGGGAAAGGCAAGCTCAACAAGTTAGAGGATCCATGACAACATACTTGATCTCAGATATAAGAAATACATAACTCATTACGTTGTCTTCCTTGTCCAACATCAACTCTTTAGCATGTCATATTTTAATGAGTGCTCCCAATCATAAAAGATGTCAATGATAATATATCTATATGTGAAAACCTCTCTTTCCTTATTACTTTCTATTAATTGCAACAATGACCAAAGCTATGTCTGCCAACTCCCAACAACTTTTAATCATCATACTCTTTCTATGTGAAGTCATTACTCTCAATAAGATCAATATGAACTTTTTGTTTCTTTTATTCCTTTTTCTCTTTTCTTTTATTCACCCAAGATCATGGCAAAATAATCAAGCCCTTGACTCAACACTAATGTTTATTATATATAGCTCACGGACTCGATTACATAGAGAGATCATAAAGCAAAACTCAAAACTAGATCATGCCATAAACTTTATTCTACTAGATCAAGATACTACTAATAGGATTGAACTAAGAAAAATGGTAAAGATAGGAGTTGTGATTGTGATACGATACCGGGGCACCTCCCCCAAGCTTGGCAGTTGCCAAGGGGAGTGCCCATACCCATATGATTATATCTCCTTTGTCGGTGAAGAAGGTGGTGGTGATGTTGGCTTAGTCTTCTCCCTTAATTTGCGCTTGAGGACGGCATTTTGATCCCTCAGATCATCAATTTCCCACTCCAGGTTTAATATCTTTTTGTATAGGTCCTGCTTATTTTCCTACAAGAGACGAAAAGGGATAAACTCGAACTTGGGTTTCTTTACCCTATCAGGGAGACTTGACTTTTTGAACTCCACGCGCATGTCCCCAGGTTGAGGTAATGGTGCTTCATCTTCATCTGAGCTCGTCTCCTCCTTCCCCTTGGGTTCATATTCCTCTTCTTCCTCTATGGTCCATCCATTATGTTCCACATCTCCATAGACCTTTGGATTTGCTAAGTAATCATCAACATAGCTTTCTCCTTCCGAATCCTGGGAAGACATGTTGATTTAATCTGCAACAGGACAGCTCGAAACAAAGACAGGAGATTTTTGTGTGATACGGAAGTCAAAAACTTCGGGAGAATATATAATGAATTTTTACCGACCAAAATACATAATGTGCAAGAAAACAGAGTCCGAAAAGCACTCGAGATGCTCACGAGGTAGGGGGGCGCGCCCAGGGGGTAGGGTGCGCCCACCACCCTCGTGGGGCCCTCGTGTCCTTCCCGGAATGCTACTTATTTTTCTATATTTCTAAATATTCTAAAATGGAGAAATATTGCCTTAAAAGTTGTTTTGGAGTCGGTTTACTTACCGTACCACATACCTATTCCTTTTCGGAATCTGAAACGTTCCGGAAGTGTCCCTTATGTATTCCTCCGGGGTTACGGTTTCAATAATATTGGTTTCAACATTTATGGGATTACCTGAGATATAATGTTTGATTCTTTGACTGTTTACCACCTTCGGATTTGTGCCCTCGAAGTTGTTGATTTTTATGGCACTGGAACAATAGACCTCTTCGATAACATAGGGGCCTTCCCATTTAGAGAGAAGTTTTCCTGCAAAAAAATCTTAAACGAGAGTTGTATAGCAATACATAATCACCTACATTAAACTCACGCTTTTGTATCCTTTTGTCATGCCATCTTTTAACTTTTTCTTTAAACAACTTGGCATTTTCATAAGCTTGGGTTCTCCATTCATCAAGTGAGCTAATATCGAATAACCTCTTTTCACCGGCAAGTTTAAAATCATAGTTAAGCTCTTTAATAGCCCAATATGCCTTATGTTCTAGTTCGAGAGGTAGGTGACATGCTTTTCCATAGACCATTTTATACGGAGACATACCCATAGGATTTTTGTATGCAATTCTATAAGCCCATAACGCATCATCAAGTTTCTTAGACCAATTCTTTCTAGACCTATTAACAGTCTTTTGCAAAATTAATTTGAGCTCTCTATTGCTCAACTCTACTTGACCACTAGACTGAGGGTGATAAGGAGATGCAATTCTATGATTAACATCATATTTAGCAAGCATTTTACAGAAAGCACCATAAATAAAGTGTGAACCACCATTAGTCATTAAATATCTAGGGACTCCAAACCTCGGAAAAATAACTTCTTTAAGCATTTTAATAGAAGTGTTATGATCAGCACTACTAGTTGGAATAGCTTCTACCCACTTAGTAACATAATCAACAGCAACTAAAATATGTGTGTATCCATTAGAGGCAGGAAAAGGTCCCATATAATCAAAGCCCCAAACATCAAATGGTTCAATTACAAGAGAATAATTCATAGGCATTTCTTGACATCTACTAATATTACCAATTCTTTGACATTCATCACAAGACAAGACAAACTTATGGGCGTCCTTGAAGAGAGTAGGCCAATAAAAACCAGATTGCAATACCTTATGCGTAGTTCTATCTCCAGCGTGGTGTCCTCCATAAGGCTCGGAATGACACTTGCGTAGGATCTGTTCCTGTTCATGCTCAGGTACACAACGTCTAATAACACCATCTACCCCTTCTTTATAAAGATGTGGGTCATCCCAAAAGTAATGTCTTAAATCATAGAAAAACTTTTTCTTTTGTTCGTATGTGAAGCTAGGTGGTATAAACTTAGCAACAATATAATTAGCATAATCAGCACACCATGGAGTACTACGAGAAGTACTTATAACATTTAATTGTTCATCAGGAAAGCTATCATTAATAGGTAGTGGGTCATCAAGAATATTTTCTAACCTAGACAGGTTTCTGCAACGGGGTTCTCAGCTCCCTTTCTATCAACAATATGCAAATCAAATTCTTGTAGCAAGAGAACCCATCTAATAAGTCTAGGTTTAGCATCTTTCTTTTCCATAAGATATTTAATAGCAACATGATCAGTTTGAATAGTTACTTTAGAATCAACAATATAAGATCTGAACTTATCACAAGCAAATACAACTGCTAAGAGTTCTTTTTCACTAGTAGCATAATTTCTTTGAGCATTGTCTAGAGTCTTACTAGCATAATGAATAACATTTAATTTCTTATCAACTCTTTGCCCTAAAACAGCACCTACAGCATAATCACTAGCATCACACATAATTTCAAAGGGTAGGTTCCAATCAGGTGGCTGAACAACAGGTGCGGAGACTAATGCTTTCTTAAGTATTTCAAATGCTTATACACAATCATCATCAAAGACAAATGGTATATCTTTTTGCAATAAATTAGTCAGAGGCCGAGAAATTTTTGAGAAGTCCTTAATGAACCTCCTATAAAATCCAGCGTGACCAAGGAAACTTCTTATACCTTTGATGTCCTTGGGACATGGCATCTTTTAAATAGCATCAACCTTGGCTTTATCAACTTCAATACCTCTTTTAGAAACTTTGTGCCCCAAGACAATACCTTCATTAACCATAAAGTGGCACTTTTCCCAATTCAAGACAAGATTAGTTTCTTCACATCTCTGCAAAACTCGATCAAGATTGCTCAAGCAATCATCAAAAGAGGAACCATAGACGGAAAAGTCGTCCATGAAAACCTCACAAATCTTTTCACAAAAGTCAGAGAATATAGCCATCATGCATCTTTGAAAGGTAGCAGGTGCATTACATAAACCAAAAGGCATACGTCTATAAGCAAAAGTACCAAAAGGACATGTAAATGTAGTCTTTGATTGATCTCTAGCCGACACAGATATTTGAGAGAAACCAGAATAACCATCTAGAAAGCAATAGTGTGTATGTTTGCATAATCTTTCTAGCATTTGATCAATAAAAGGTAAGGGGTAATGATCTTTCTTAGTAGCTTTATTTAATTTGCGGAAATCAATTACCATCCTATAATCTGTGATAATTCTTTGTGGAATCAATTCATCTTTATCATTAGGAACAACAGTAATACCTCCCTTCTTAGGGACACAATGGACAGGACTTACCCACTCACTATCAGACACGGGATAGATTATACCTGCCTCCAGAAGCTTTAGTATTTCTTTTCTTACCACTTCTTTCATTTTAGGATTTAGATGTCGTTGAGGATCACAAACTGGTTTGGCATCTGCTTCCAAATTTATTTTATGTTGACATAGAGTGGGACTAATGCCCTTAAGATCATCAAGAGTATATCCAATAGCAGCACGGTGCTTCTTCAGAGTTTTCAATAATCTTTTTTCTTCATGCTCTGAAAGGTTAGCACTAATAATAACAGGATATATCTTCTTTTCATCAAGATAAGCATATTTAAGATTATCAGGCAAAGGTTTAAGCTCAAACACGGGATCACCCTTGGGTGGAGGAGGATCCCCTAAATTTTCAACAGGCAAGTTGTGATGCAGAATAGGTTCCTGTTTAAAGAATACTTCATCTATTTCCCTTCTTTCATTCATGAACATATCATTTCCATGGTCTAGCAAATAATGTTCTAAAGGATCACTAGGAGGTACTGCAATAGAAGCAAGACCAATAATTTCATCCTTACTAGGTAATTCTTCCTCACGATGTTGTTTACTAAATTTAGAGAAATTAAACTCATAATCATATCATCCAAACCAACAATAACAATATTCTTAGTGCAGTCTATGGTAGCATTGACATTATCTAAGAAAGGTCTACCAAATATAATTGGACAAAAGCTATCTTGCGGAGAAGTAAGAACAAGAAAATCAGCAGGATATTTAGTTTTCCCACACAAGACTTCAACATCTCTAACAATTCCAATTGGTGCAATAGTATCTCTATTAGCAAGTTTAATAGTAACATCAATATCTTCTAACTCAACAGGTGCAATTTCATTCTTAATCTCTTTGTATAAGTCATGAGGTATAACACTAGCACTAGAACCCATATCATATAAGCCATGATAACAATGATCTCCTATTTTAACAGAAATAACAGGCACACCTACCACAGGTCTATGTTTATCCTTATCACAAGGTTTAGCAATTCTAGCAGTTTCACCTTCGAACTGAATAACATGCCCATCAATATTATCAGACAATAGATCTTTAACAATAGCAATATTAGGTTCTACTTTAACTTGCTCAGGAGGTGTATAAGTTCTAATATTACTTTTACGAACAACATTTGAAGCTTTAGCATGATCCTTTATTCTAACAGGGAAAGGTGGTTTCTCAATGTAAGAAGTAGGAACAATAGGATCATTATAAGTGACAATCTTTTTTTCAACTTTAATAGGTGCAACTACTTTTACTTCTATGGGAGGATGATATTTGAACCACTTCTCCTTAGGGAGATCAACATAAGTAGCAAAAGATTCACAGAAAGAAGCTACTATCTCAGAGTCAAGTCCATATTTAGTGGTAAACTTACGGAAAATATTGGTATCCATAAAAGATTTGACACAATCAAACTTAGGTGTCATACCTGACTCCTTACCTTCGTCGAGGTCCCAATATTCAGAGTTGCATTTAATTCTATCCAATAAATTCCATCTGAATTCAATAGTCTTCATCATAAAAGAGCCAGCATAAGAAGTATCGAGCATGGTGCGATTGTTTTCAGAAAACCAGGCATAAAAACTTTGCATAATTATTTCTCTTGAGAGCTCATGATTGGGGCATGAATATAACATTGATTTAGGCCTCCCCCAAGCTTGAGCGATGCTTTCTCCTTTGCGAGGCCAGAAATTATATATATAATTGCAATCACGATGAACAAGATGCATAGGGTAATACTTTTGATGAAATTCCAACTTCAATCTTTTATAGTCCCATGATCACATATCATCACATAGCCTATACCATATCAATGCGTCTCCCTTCAAAGATAAAGGGAAGACCTTCTTCTTAGCAACCTCATCGGGTATACCTGCAAGCTTAAATAAACCACAAACTTCATCCACATATATTAAGTGCTCATCAGGATGCTTTGTTCCATCTCCTGTAAAAGGGTTAGCTAGCAGTTTTTCCATCATACCCGAAGGAAATTCAAAAGGAGTTTCATTTTCAATAGGTTCAGTAGGTTGAGGAGCAACTATTTGCTCTACTGGACGGGGTGAAGATACCCCGAACAAGCCCCTCGAAGAATTACTTTCCATAGTAACAAGTGACAGTAAATTTCAGCACACTAAATAAATTTTTCCTTACCAAATTCCACCTACCAAAGGCGCTACACTCCCCGGCAACGGCGCCAGAAAAGAGTCTTGATGACCCACAAGTATAGGGGATCTATCGTAGTCCTTTCGATAAGTAAGACCGTCGAACCCAACGAGGAGCAGAAGGAAATGATAAGCGGTTTTCAGCAAGGTATTCTCTGCAAGTACTGAAATAAGTGGTAACAGATAGTTTTGTGATAATATAGGTTGTAACGAGCAACAAGTAACAAAAGTAAATAAAGTGCAGCAAGGTGGCCCAATCCTTTTGTAGCAAAGGACAAGCCGGAACAAACTCTTATAATAGGAAAAGCGCTCCCGAGGACACATGGGGATATCGTCAAGCTAGTTTTCATCACGTTCATATGATTCGCGATCGATACTTTGATAATCTGATATGTGGGTGGACCAGTGCTTGGGTGCTGTTCTTACTTGAACAAGCATCCCATGATGGGGTTATGTACCTAGGATAGGGTCATGGACCTGATCCAAGTAACTTACCCCAAGACATCCTTAGAAGAGGTCGCCTTCCAGTCGACCAATGAGGACTCACTCGACTGGTCTGAAGGACTCGACCACGAAGACTCACTCGACCACCAGGAGGTCAAGAGGCACTCTGCACTGCAACGGCCTGTAATCAAGTAGACTTTATGATAGTAAAGGCCTTTATGTGGGGCGTTACCAGTAACGCCCCAGACTTAACTCACCTTAAACCCGCTCCTGCGTGGGCTGGCTAGGGTCCTGGCGCACTCTATATAAGCCACCCTCCTCCACAGGCAGAGGGGTTCGGCACCTTGTAATTCATACATTCATAATCCACTCGACCGCCTCCGGGCTCCGAGACGTAGGGCTGTTACTTCTTCCGAGAAGGGCCTGAACTCGTACATCCTTTGTGCTTACAACCTCTCCATAGCTAGGACCTTGCCTCTCCATACCTACCCCCACTCTACTGTCAGGCTTAGAACCACGACAGTTGGCGCCCACCGTGGGGCAGGTGTTTTAGCGATTTTGTGGAGAAGTTGCGATTCTTCCGAGTACTCTCATCATGGTGTCTGCTGGAGTTTTGGTCAAGGGTCAAGAGATCCGTCTCGGCACTCTCACCTTCATCGCCGACGACTCCGCATGGCTCCAGGAGGCTCCACTCGACGTAGACGCGCTCCCCGTCCGCGGTGCGACGCATTTTCGCGCATGTGTCCGCGGCGTTCTGCTGCGGCAACCGTCGACCCAGTATCGGTCGGCTCCTCCATCGTCCACCCTCCCGGTCTCCCGCCAGCGCAAGCGCTCAGGCCGGTCGAGGCTTCAGCGATGGGTGAGTCACGCGGTGGCTCGCCAATCGGCCACTACACAAGTTGCGGCAATCGAGCCCAACGAATCTCTCTACGGCTTGTTCGATCAGTCGACTGGCTCCGGAGAGACTGCATCCGAGTGCGGAAGCAGTGATCCAGCGGCGGAAATCTTGATGGTCGACGGGCCCCACAGCCCTCCTGGCTTCGCCCGTGGTGGTGGAGCAGGTGACGGCGGCGACCCTGCACGAGACTACGAAGAGTACCAGCCCGAGCCACTCGACTCTCTGCAAAGAGAAGAGCTTCGCCGCAGGAACGAGGATCCCCTGCGTATTCCCATCGCAGGAGAAACCCCCGAGGCTCGTGCCTTGGAGGAGGCGCGTCTGGCCAATTTGGCCGAGCGCACTCGACTGGAGAACCTTCAGCGAGCACTCGACGAGCGCGCGCGGCAACGAGTTCCCGACACCAGTCGACGTCAACTCTTCCCGCCGACTCAGGTATATCGAACCCCAATTCAGAATTTAGCAGCTGCGACCCGTATAGCAGAGTCCATTCAGCCTTCGCAGTCGGAAGCTGGCAGAGGTTTGCTGCAGATCAGGGATCTGCTCCGGGCAGCAGGAGATCAGAATTCAGCCGTGTCTCAGTCGCGCAACAGAATTCACAGTCGATCTGTCACTGTGAATACGGTTCAGTCGGCTCACAGCCCCAGATCGCCTCCGCGGCGCGAAGGGCGTGAGAATCGGCGAGATCAATATGGCGACAGACTCGACCGAGATGATAGGCGTCGAGTGCCCTATTCCCCTCCGAGGGGTGGGTCTTACGCTCCTCGGCAGCCAGATGATAGGCGTCAGTACAGTACAGGGCGTAGGGTTCCAGTTGACCCCAGAGAGCCAGGCTTCGACGCGCGATCCATTATCGTGCAAGGGTTGGTCGACCGGAACAGAGCCCATCGAGGCGCACTCGACAGAGATGTACCCACGAGCAGTCGAGTACATGTTTCTGGTCCTGAATGTTTCAGCAGAGCTATCAGAGCCGCAGTTATCCCCCCCAATTTCAGGTTGGCAACAGGAGTCAGCAAGTTCACTGGTGAGTCTAAGCCTGAAACTTGGCTTGAAGACTACCGAGTGGCAGTTCAGATCGGTGGTGGGAACGACGAGGTGGCCATGAAGCATTTGCCCCTCATGTTGGAAGGTTCTGCCAGGGCATGGTTGACTCAATTACCTCCTAGCAGCATTTACACTTGGGAAGATCTGTCCCGAGTGTTCGTCAGAACGTTTGAAGGGACTTGCAAGCGACCAGCGGGATTGACAGAGTTGCAAGTCTGCGTGCAGAAAACTAATGAGACTCTCAGAGAGTATATTCAGAGGTGGATCACTTTGCACCACACTGTGGAAAATGTCTCTGATCATCAGGCAGTATGCGCCTTCAAAGACGGCGTCAAGAACAGAGAACTGAGTTTGAAATTTGGTCGAACCGGTGACATGACCTTGAGTCGGATGATGGAGATTGCTACCAAGTACGCCAACGGCGAAGAAGAAGACCGACTCCGAAGCGGCAAGCACAAGCCGAGTCAGTCGGAAAAAGGAAACACCAGTCGGAAACAGAAGCGGAAGGCTGAACCGGCAGCTCCTGGAGAGGCTCTGGCCGTGACTCAAGGAAAGTTTAAGGGGAAACCAAAAGGATCCTGGAACCCCAAGAAGGTAAAGGATAAAGAAGGGAACGACGTGATGGATATGCCGTGTCACATTCACACGAAGAAAGATGAAGAGGGGAATATCATTTACCCAAAGCACACCACTCGCCAATGTCGACTCCTGATCCAGCAGTTTCAGGGAAAACAGTCTAAGGACAAGGAGAAGGAGTCGGACAAGGCCGAAGACAAAGAGGACAGTGAGGGAGGATATCCGCATATCAACTCCACTCTGATGATCTTTGCAGATGTGGAAAGCAGAAGTCGACTGAAAGTGATTAACCGAGAGGTGAACATGGTTGCCCCAGCAAAGGCAAATTATCTGAAGTGGTCTCAAACACCCATCACATTCGACCAATCTGATCACCCGACTCATATTGCCACCCCCGGGAGGCAAGCTTTGGTGGTCGATCCAGTTGTCGAAGGCACTCGACTGACAAAGGTGCTGATGGATGGTGGAAGTGGGCTGAACTTATTGTATGCAGACACATTGAAAGGTATGGGCATTCCGATGTCCCGACTGAGCACTAGTAACATGAGCTTCCATGGAGTTATACCAGGGAAGAAGGCCGAGTCACTCGGCCAGATAGCTTTGGACGTAGTGTTTGGTGATTCGAAGCATTTTCGCAAAGAAAAGTTGACGTTTGAGGTCGTGGATTTTCAAAGTGCATATCATGCCATTTTGGGGAGACCAGCCTATGCACGGTTCATGGCTCGACCATGTTACGTGTACCTCAAATTGAAGATGCCCGGTCCCAAAGGTGTGATCACTGTCACCGGTGATAGGAAAAAGGCAGAGGAGTGCTTTCAGAAGGGCTCCAAGATTGCCGATTCCCAAGTGACAGCGGTCGAGTTCGAAGAATACAAGCAAAACGCAGATCCGAGTGACTTGCTGCGATCCAAGAAGCCCGCCACAGAGTCTGCATTCCAGTCGTCCGGTGAGACGAAGCCTGTTCACATTCACCCGACCGACCCCGAAGCAGCTCCGACCCGCATCTCCACAACACTCGACCCAAAATAGGAAGAAGCGCTCATCCAGTTCCTCCGTGAGAACTGGGACATTTTTGCATGGAAGCCCGCTGACATGCCAGGTGTTCCCAGGGGACTGGCTGAGCATCGCCTAAGAGTCGACTCGTCTGCAAAACCAGTCAAAGAGCATCTTCGGCGGTCCGCCGTCCAGAAGAGAAAGGCCATCGGTGAAGAAGTGGCTCGACTGTTGGCGGCAGGATTTATCCGAGAGATATACCACTCCGAGTGGCTCGCTAATGTCGTCATGGTTCCTAAGAAGGACAAGTCGCTCCGAATGTGCATTGATTTCAAGCACATCAACCGGGCCTGCCCGAAAGATCACTTTCCTCTCCCTCGCATAGATCAAATTGTTGACTCGACCGCGGGATGCGAGAGGTTGTCTTTTTTAGATGCTTACTCCGGGTACCACCAGATCCGTCTGTACGGGCCCGATGAGGTAAAAACAGCTTTCATCACTCCATTCGGGTGCTTCTGCTATATCACCATGCCATTCGGCCTCAAGAATGCCGGAGCCACATTTATGCGAATGATTCAGAAGTGTCTACTCACCCAAATCAGTCGGAATGTGGAAGCTTATATGGATGATATTGTTGTCAAGTCACGAAAAGGTTCCGACCTGCTCGCTGACCTCGCCGAAACATTTGCCAACCTCAGAAGGTATGATATCAAGCTCAATCCATCAAAGTGCACATTTGGAGTTCCTGGTGGCAAGTTACTCGGTTTTCTCGTTTCCGAACGGGGAATCGACGCTAACCCAGAGAAGATTGGCACTATTCTCCGAATGAAACGCCCTGTGCGAGTGCACGATGTCCAGAAGCTTACTGGATGCTTGGCCGCATTAAGTCGATTCATCTCACGACTCGGTGAAAAGGCACTGCCTCTTTACCGACTGATGAAGAAGGCTGACAAGTTCGAGTGGACTCCAGAAGCTGATGCAGCGTTTGCCGAGCTAAAAGCTCTGCTCTCCACCCAGCCGGTGCTTGCTGCTCCAATCAGCAAAGAGCCTCTGTTGCTCTACATCGCAGCCACAGGACAAGTCGTCAGTACTGTGCTAACGGTCGAGCGGGAAGAAGAAGGAAAAGCTCTCAAAGTTCAGCGCCCAGTGTATTATTTGTCTGAAGTCTTGACTCCATCCAAGCAGAGATATCCTCATTATCAGAAGCTTGTGTATGGAATATACATGACCACAAAGAAGGTTGCTCATTATTTCTCTGACCATTCCATCACAGTCGTCAGCGACGCTCCACTATCAGAGATTTTGCACAACAGAGATGCAACTGGTCGAGTGGCCAAATGGGCGATTGAACTTCTTCCCCTTGATATCAAGTTTGAGGCAAAGAAAGCCATTAAGTCCCAGGCGATAGCAGATTTCCTCGCCGAGTGGATTGAACAACAGCAGCCGACTGAAGTTCACTCGGAGCATTGGACCATGTTTTTCGATGGCTCTAAGATGTTGAATGGTTCCGGTGCTGGGGTTGTCCTGGTTTCCCCCAGAGGAGATAAGCTCAGATATGTGCTCCAGATTCACTTTGATTCCTCCAACAATGAGGCAGAATATGAGGCCCTCCTATATGGGTTGCGCATGGCCATTTCACTCGGCGTCCGTCGCCTAATGGTCTATGGCGACTCGGATTTAGTGGTCAATCAGGTGATGAAAGAGTGGGACGTGAGAAGCCCAGCCATGACTGGATACTGCAGTGCAGTGAGGAAGCTGGAGAAGAAGTTCGAGGGGTTGGAGCTCCATCATATACCCCGACTGAAAAATCAAGCAGCTGATGATCTAGCAAAGATAGGTTCCAAGAGAGAAGCCATTCCGAGTGGTGTGTTCTTGGAGCATATACACACTCCGTCAGTCAAAGAGGATCCTTTCACCGAAGAAACTCCGCAGCCCAAGAGCGCCACAGATCCGACTGAAGTTGAAGTCCCAGCGGTGGTCGACTTGATCATGGAGGTTTTGGTGGTCATTCCCGACTGGACGATTCCGTATGTCGCATATATCTTGAGGAAAGAGCTTCCGGAGGATGAGGAAGAGGCTCGACAGATCGTCCGTCGATCTAAGGCCTTTACCGTAATCAAAGGACAATTATACAGAGAAAGCGCGACTGGAGTCGGTCAGAAGTGCATAACACCAGAAGAAGGTCGACTCATCCTCAATGATATTCACTCGGGGACCTGTGGTCATCATGCGTCCTCTCGGACCATCGTGGCCAAAGCATACCGAGCCGGATTTTACTGGCCCAAGGCGAATGAGATGGCAAAAGAGATAGTAGATAAGTGCGAGGGATGTCAGTTCTACTCGAATATGTCGCACAAGCCTGCGTCAGCTTTGAAGACCATCCCACTCGTCTGGCCTTTTGCAGTTTGGGGGCTGGACATGATCGGTCCTTTGAGAACAGGACGAAGTGGCTTCACGCATGTACTGGTGGCAGTCGACAAGTTCACCAAGTGGATCGAGGCTAAACCAATCAAGAGCCTTGACACCGGTACTGCTGTTAGCTTCATCAGGGAACTAATATTCAGATATGGAGTCCCGCACAGCATCATTACGGATAATGGGTCGAACTTTGACTCAGAGGAATTCAGAGCTTTCTGCGACTCCCAGGGCACACGGGTCGACTACGCATCAGTCGCCCATACGCAGTCGAATGGACAAGCAGAGCGGGCTAATGGACTGATTCTCAAGGGACTGAAGCCTCGACTGATGCGTGATCTCAAACACGCGGCTGGGGCTTGGGTCGACGAACTTCCATCTGTACTCTGGGGACTGCGGACCACGCCTAATCGGTCGACCGGAAGAACTCCATTCTTCTTGGTCTATGGAGCTGAAGCAGTCTTGCCGAGTGATCTTCTCCACAATGCTCCTCGAGTTGAAATCTACAACGAAGCAGAAGCTGAACAAGCGCGGCAGGACGCAGTCGACCTTTTAGAGGAAGAAAGGGAGATGGCTCTGATCCGATCGACCATCTACCAACAAGATCTGCGCCGTTTCCACGCCAGAAATGTGAGAGGTCGAGCCTTCCAGGAAGGAGATTTGGTTCTCCGAGTGGATCAGCACAAACCACACAAGCTTGCTCCTTCTTGGGAAGGTCCCTTCATCGTCACCAAGGTTCTCCACAACGGGGCGTACCGTCTTTACAACGTCGAGCATAACATCGACGAGCCCCGAGCTTGGAACGCGGAGCTACTCCGTCCATTTTATACTTAAGTTTTCTCACTCGGGTGAGTTGCAACAAAGTACTTATGTAGTTCATGGACCTCAAAATAATAGTGTCACAGTTCCTCCATAATTTCTGTCACTTTTTATTTTTGTCCAATAAAATTCCCCCTCAGTGGGTGACTTAGCTGCGAATCCGTTTCGCCTAAGTTTGTAAAAATCCTACCGATTGGTGAGCCAGACTCCCACTCGGAGGCTTAGCTGCGAATCCGTTTCGCCTAAGTTATCAAAATCCTACCGATTGGTGAGCCAGACTCCCACTCGGAGGCTTAGCTGCGAATCCGTTTCGCCTAAGTTATCAAAATCCTACCGAGTGGTAAGCCCGACTCTCACTCGGGGGCTTAGCTGCAGTCCAAGCACTCGCCTAAGTTATCAAAATCCTACCGAGTGAAGAGCAACCCTCTCACTCGGGGGCTTAGCTGCAGCCCTGTGCTCGCCTAAGTTATAAAAATCCTACCGAGTGAAGAGCAACCCTCTCACTCGGGGGCTTAGCTGCAGTCCAAGCACTCGCCTAAGTTGTGAAAATCCTACCGAGTGAAGAGCAATCCTCTCACTCGGAGGCGCCTAAGTTATCAAAATCCTACCGAGTGGTAAGCCAGCCTTCCACTCGGAGGCTT